>NW_018128292.1:142355-157535 GCF_001952655.1 Monopterus albus
AGCAAAGGCAAGAGAGAAGCAAAGGCGCTCTTATTGTTGTGAACTTGTTTTGACAATACTATTCAATGGTCTGTATAAGGACACCTGAAAATCTAAGAATTAGCTAGCCCAAAACAAAACAACAAACACAGCATCTGTAATCTGCATTCCTTTAAAGACAATGGGAGATATTTAATAAACTTGTAAATTACTATCACGTAGCAAAATATTGGGGCTCATCAATTTTTTGATTTAGCAGAATATTTGCCAGCCAGCAGTGTTCATTTGAATACAGACCACTTATAAGAACCTGGTCCCTTTTTAGCGCACGTGTGAACTGACAGGGGAGTACAGAACACTTAAGTTAGCATAATTTTGAACGACAGTCTCCTGGCCTGCTTTCTCCTGACGGTAAATTTCAGCCACAGTTCACTCTGTCACAGCGGTGGTTGATCAGAGGCTGAGGGTAAAATTTCCCTTCTCTCCTCCCTCATTTTGCATCCCTGAAGGGGAATGTTTTAAAACACACTGCCTGTGATTAAGCTTGCAAATTCCTGCAATGCTGCTTTTGTTTTTTTTTCTGTTTCTCCGGTGCACAAGCCCCATGGAGACTCCTTAGTAAATATGAACACAGGCAATTTCACTGTTTAGCACTGAAAACAGAGTTGCAAGACCTTTGTAAAATTCCACCATAGTTTAACATTTTGGAAGAAATATTCTTTCTGAGGGTTAGATGAGACTGATGTCTGAGCATTGAGGACAGAGGTGGAGCCAGGAAGGTATTAGCTTAGTTTAGCATAAAAACAGGAAAGCTGTCATAAAACACTTTGAAAAACAGTTTGTGTAAGAATTTAACAACATGATAGAACCAATCAATCTGTAAGTTTTATACATAAGCGCTAGAAAGCGTATTTTTGCTTCCAGTCTTTATGCTAAGCTAGGCTAATGTCTGCTGGTTCTAGACATGAGAGTGGTATTATCTTCTTGTCTAACTTTGCACAATTAAGTAAATAATGGTAGTTTAGAAATAATCCTGAATTTGGTCTTTTCTAGCATTAAAAAAGTTTGGATCTTAGATGTCGCTAAATTCACCAACAAGGAGTATAAGCAAAAGAAGAGCTTTGCCCTGTTGATGGACACCTATCTCAAAGCAGTGCTTATAATAAAAGGAATAAAAAATGAATCTGTATATCGTTAAATTCATAAAAAAGAAATGGACGCTTTGAACAGACAATGTGACAGAAGTAAGTGCTTCAAAACTTTGGGTGGGTAAAGACATTTTCCTAACCAACAACAGCAAGACATTTAAACAAAGGACTTTAAATATGAACTGTTGAAGATTCATTAATTTACACTGTGAATGAAATATGATTAGTGCAGTACAAACATGTCACACAGATCAGCAGTTCAGGCAGTGCACACTGAGCTCATTCAGTTAAACTTACACTCTCATGCACACGCATCTGATCTCAGACACACACAGTAAAGACAGTGAAGGTCATTCTGAAAAGTGTCTCTCACTCTCTCTGGGTAAGCGTGTGATACCTTCTTTAGCAGGACTGCTTTGCGGGGACTGGGTGAAAGACAGAGACTGAGAGAGAGTGGAGCCGTCATCTGGGGTTAGCTCGTGCTCGCCATCTGCAGGGAGGGTGGGAACAAGGGAGGGTGAGGAATGGACGGCAGGATCGCAGGGTGATGCAGGGGATTGAAGTAGTGTGACAACAACAGGGGTGGTGAGCAGGATGAGAGGTTGGGAGAGTTGAGGGATTTGGGATGAAGGGTCAGAAGGGGTGAGGAAGTGGGGGGTTAGAGAGATTAGTGGTAACACACATGTTAGAATCAGGCCATGCACAGATGCTTTCCCACAAAAATGTCAAAATCCTCGTCTGCTGGGTGTCAGGCTCTTTTACTTCCATCCTGGTGAACGAGTGTGCAGCACTGTGACACTTTGTTGATCCTTAATATCCCAGCGACCAACCAGTGCAACCTTGTGCAACACACTAACGCACAACAAGCTACAAAACCCTTCAGGCACTTTAATGCAGAGGAAGGAGATTAGAAGCTAGAGCTGGGCACTGCTAACAATAACTTTCTGTTTTCTATGTGAAGATGGTCTTTTGTGGTGTAATGCATAACACTGGAACACATCTAACTGAAATATGATTTCATTTGTGAATTCAATATGAGATTTTACAATAATGTGCTATATCATGATACAGTTTCTACTGAGACTTAATGTTGTTTTTATAATATTGTGGAACCGATAAGCAATATCTGGGTGCAATGGTGGAAGAAATACTCTGATTTGTTAATTAGGTTAAATATCCCTACTACAGTCCTGCACTCAAAATGTTACTTAAGTAAAGTATAAACATATTAGCATCAAAAAAACTTTAAGTACCAAAAGTACTCATTATGCAGAACGGCACATTTCATATTAATGTATATCCTATTATTAGAGTATAATTACAAATGCATTATTGTGAACATCACATTTATGCGGCTGTTAAAGGTAGAGCTAATGTTAACTTCCTTTCTTATAATTTGAAGTACTTTACATAATGCTGAGTACTTTGTGAATTTCCCGCCAGGGCTCAATTAAGTCTTATGATTTTACTGTACATCTAAAATCTAACTAGTAATGCAGGGGGGAAAAACTGACTGAGCACTTGGCTAGGTGCATCTATTCCATGACAAAAACTGTTTATAGAAGCTTTTGCAACAGCACAGTTCAGAATTAGTAGCTATATTATTTTTTAACATAGACTCGTGTGAATGAATTACATTAACATATCTCTTTAACACGTTCATTAGTGCATTCAGTTTGCTGATGTGTCACAGCCATTCACAGCTCCTTCCTGCACAATGTATACAAGGTGACTGCAGTAAAAGTACAGTATATTCTGTATGTGTGCTGTGCAGATAAAACAAAAAGCTGAGCTCTAAAAAATGAATGCAGTTTAAACTCAGCACTTTTTAAGTGTAGTGGATTCTGCACGAGTCTTGTCAGGTTAAAAATAACTCAAATAAATATGCACCTAATGTAGGTGATGCTCAGCTGCATGCATGTTAGCACTTCTGTCTCAAATTACATCAGATTTGAGATTTAAAATTTGAGATAATCACATCTTTCTTTACACCATCATCATATAAAAGTGGACTGATTCTACTGATCACAGGTTTGAACTGCATCAGTGTGTGTGAGTGCATGTGGAGCCCAGGCATGTATCAGGCCATTCCAGACGGTCTCCAGCTTGTATCCAGATTGGTCACCGGGGACTCACGGGGCTGTGGGGGCAACAGTGTCATAGCAACGGGCTCCACTCATGTGGCAGGTGTGAAGACCTGCTGTCTGTTCACTCTGCCATCTTAGTCACTCATTTCATACACACACAAGAGCATTTGGACCGTTCCATAAATATGCACGAACAAGAGCATGCTCATGTACATGCACATATACAGTGATCTGCAGAATGAGGACTAGTGCACAACTATTGATTTCTCCCCTGTCTCTGTGAAAGGCAGTGGGACACAGGGCTGATATGATTACCGCTGACTATCCTGTGTGTGAGCAGACAAAAGGTCAACACAAATGAAGGCATCAGTGGAGTCTGTGGGGAAAACCCTTCATGTCAAAAGGTATATACAGTAGGTGTGTGTGTGTGTGTGTGTGTGTGATTCTAGGCAGTGTGTTAGAATATGGGAAAGCCTACTGGGACTGCTGCTAAGGAGACAGTGCTACAGACCTGTTGTATGGGCGCTTTTGTAACAGCAAAACTGCTGAGAGAGATGAGCAGCACAGAACAAACTCAAGATGTACAGTAATCAATATGCACGTTATGTTTTGAGGAGAAGGCACAGATTTGTAAACGCAGAACAAGTTTTAAATCCTTATTTGAATTGATTTGATTTATTTGAAGCTCAGCTGAAGTCAATTCTGAAGAGTTCAAAATGTCAGGTGGAGCTTGTTAACGACTGTTCAGGATGTGTCTTTTCTACGTTTGAAAGTCTTATGGAGCACTTTAGGAAGCAGATTGACAAAAGGTAGAGGGCCAAGAAGTGACATTTCCTGCTTTTCTTTGCATAGAATCTTGGTCAAATCCTATATTGATATCTAATGATAAAAGTCTGATGCACAAAGATCCCTCAGATCAACAATATTTTCAATGTATAGTAAGAATAAAAAACAATTCATGAACTATTGCTCCACTGCAGTTGCTTTCTGCCAATAAACACACCCACATCATGTCGGCTGATAACTGCTGATATATCAGTTGTGCTCCAATACACATTGCAAAAACTGACAGCACTCGTCTTGGAAGACAGCAAACGCCTGCTGCTTCCTCAGACCCGGTGACACGGTTCCTCTTGATGGCCCAAACTAATCTCTGCGAGCAAACTGTGACTTATAGAATGATTACTGATCAGACTTGTTTTAAACCTGATAAATATTTTGTTGTTAAATGAACCTTCAGATTTAATTGTTTGCTGCAGACATAAAGGGACAAACCTTTGGCTGTTGTGTGCACGGTCCATATGTCTCTCTGTGTGACTTGGCTCTTATGGTGTTGGTAAGTTGAACATTTGCAAGTTTAGTCCACACACCTATGAACATTTATTAATTCATGGACTAGTGTGTATGAGTTTACAGTGTGTGTCGTACCACTGAGGCTCAGATGCCCCCTCTCCACGTTCTTGCGGTACTCCTCCAGGTCCTTCTCTGACAGCTCACTGAAGGGGTTGGGGGGCAGGGGAGCCATCTGCTCCTCCTCTGTGGGCACGTATGGCTGGGGAAGACACAGAGAGAGGGGTGAGCACACACACACACACACACACACACACACGCACATGTGCATAGCAGCAAAGTAGACACACATAGATACAAAAAAGATGTATGCACCAGTGCATAAATTCAAGGAAAAATAAACAGTCGACACTCTCCCTCTTTACACACTCACACCCTGACTTAAACACACACACAAAAACACTGTATACCTTGGCTTACACACTCACTTTGTCAGAGTTGGACAATCATTCTCTACTAAGTAATTAAGACTTCTCATACTAAAGTGTTGACCGCAACACACAGAACTTCACACCGGATTTCTGATCCACTTGCAAACATCTTCAGGACAGACTGGAGAACACAAACACAGCAAATGCATGGCACACGGACTACATTTATGTACGAGTGCCGTCGTACTGTACCCACAAAACGTGTCACACACATGCAAGGGGGAAAAAGGCCATGTGTAACACGTCTGCTTGTATTTGTGTGTAACAATATGCCCTGAGGCCTGTCACACTTCAGCGATTCACACACGAGAACAACAAAGAAGAGCAAAAAAAGGAATGACATAAATTATTTCTGTATCAACCATAAAACACAACTGTAACAAACACAGTTTGTGTTTTCTTTTTGAAACAAGGAAAAAGGTGTCAAATAAATTCATAAAAAACAAGAATCAATAAATAAATGGAAAACCGAAAGCAGTT
The DNA here is from genome assembly GCF_001952655.1 of Monopterus albus. NCBI lineage: Eukaryota > Metazoa > Chordata > Actinopteri > Synbranchiformes > Synbranchidae > Monopterus > Monopterus albus. Next base: position 147,831 of record NW_018128292.1, read on the forward strand.
TTGGATAATTACCAGAAGGTTCGTCTGATCACAAAACCATCAGCATCAAAACGTCTAAATTAGACTTTCTTAAACTTTGATATTTCCTACGTGTTGGCTACTTCTTTTTTCATTATTTGCTTTCTTCCAAAGTGCCATTATCAACATACTAGTCTGTTCTGCCTTTGCAAAATGTGCCCGTTTGCCTCCACCTAGTGACTAAGGGTTGTCATTAAACCGGTCACACACTCTGCTGAATACAAGGACGGAGCATCGTCACAGGTTTTTTCACTTGTCTGACCGATGACGTCTCATCTCATGACTGTGTGGGCGCTCACAGCCACCATTTGAATGACATCTTCTCAGCTCTCTGAACTCAATGCCTGGTGCAGCAAAGCACAGTCACCTCAGGTGATATCCAGCACAGCTCTACCAAACTGCAATCTGAGGAGGGGTGTAACCAGCCAGGATCACTGAAAACACCATTGAGTTATTTGTTAGTAAACAACTAAGCAGGGAAACCTGTATTTCTCTGCTCTTGTTTCAGTGCACTAGAGTAACCGAGTGGCTCGACCAGTTCGTGTCCATAAACAGATGTATATTAGACTTTTTATTTGAAGGAACTGCCAAAATCCTGAAATCTAAATATGAAGTAAATGTTTCTCACCACAAATAAACCTACTGAACAGAAGCTGCTGATGTTTATCATAGGAGTGAATGTGAATTCTTTCTGTTATTACACTCCTAAAACCTATTCTGAATTGTCTTCATCACTAGAGAACCCTGTTTTTCTGGGAGTCCACATTGAGGAGGATTTGACCTGGAGTGTCAATATCTCTGAGCTGCTGAACAAGGCCCAGCAGAGACTGCACTTTCTGAGAGTGCTCAGAAAGGATAACATCAGTCAGAGACTGCTGGTGTCCTTTTATCGGTGCTCAATAGAGAGCATATTAACGTGCTGCATGTGTGTGTGGTACACCAGCTGTCCAGGGGTTCAGAGGAACTCGCTCCAGAGAGTCATTAACACGGCCCAGAAGATTGTCAGCTGCCCTCTCCCTACATTGGAAGAACTACACAGTTATCAATTAAGACGAGGACAAGTAGATTCAAAACCAGCTTCTACCCGTCAGCGATAACTAGACCCAATTCAGCTAAACTAACCTGATGTGAGATATTCCCACTCAGGGAATACTCATTTATAGTTTTTAGCGCAACAAGGTTTGTGCAATTGATGAGTGTGAGAAGGTATGGTGGTGTGTTTGTTTTTTATTATTTATTATTTTATTATTGTGTGTGTATATTAGTGTGTGATTGCCACACCGACTAGATGGCTTTTTAATTTCGTTGTACTGGATACAATGACAATAAAGATATTCTTCTTCTTTAGTGTACTTATTCTTGAACTGGTGCCTCGTACAACAGGAAACAAAACAGTTTCCTTTCAGTTTCTAATTTCTTACTCAGCTCCAGTATTTCTTAATAAAAATCTGCAATCATGCCTGTGTTTTTGTTATTTCTTTATGTAAGTGGCTGAGCCTAGCTCATTCTCACCCGTCGTGGTTCATCAACAGGGATGCCTGCAAGATGCTGGGAACGTGGCCCGGATGATATCATATCAAACCGGTTCTGCTCTCTGATCTGTAACAGGACAAAAGCCACAGTGATGTGTCACAAGGAAGTTGTTTTAACCTAAGCTAATAACAATTCAGATCTCACTTGTTAAAGGCTGAATTGTAAAAATAAATCACTTCCTGGCTCACATCTTTACACTGTCACACTTATCATTATGTATTGTCCCTCTGCACAACACTGCCACATGATGCTGACGTCTTCACACATAACAGTCACTCATGCTGAGCGAGAGGAACTAGTTACTGTAGACTCACTTTGTTCCTCTTCTCCAGCACCTCACTGGGGTCTGTGTTGAGAGGGACAAACTGGTTGGGGTCCTCGATCCGGATTGGGGTTCCCGTCTCCTCCGCCTTCATCCACTGTAGAACAAAGGACAGTGAGATCAAAACTATCTGCCCATACAAACAGCAATCAAAAACCAGGCACAGTCAGATGAGACATCATTTGAATCATTTAATTACCACTGATCATAAAATAAAACAAGATGCTTCACTTTGTACTGATGGATACTATAGTAAATTATCTGTTTTTCCATCTATCTAGTCTACATTTTGTATTAAATACATTGGGTTGTAAACAGTGGGAGTTGAAAGATGCTGCAGAGTTGCTTTATGGGAATTGTATGAACCACCGTTAATAGGGATTAAAAGCTGGAATATTCCAGAGACCCAGCTTTGTGGAAGAGTAACACCTGATCACCAGAGCCTTGTAATCAATGTGTTTCGCCAGTAGGTGGCGATATAATATCAAGTTTAAAACACTAGGACACAAGGCCAAACTCACACAACACAGGAATGACTGAGAATGAACTGAAGGACAAGTCAGAGCATGAAGTATTCTCTTATACCAGTATATAAATACAGATTTAAATGTAAACACATGCAGTTTGTAAATAACCCCCAGAAGGACCCCCCCCTCTCCCCAAATAACTCTTCAAAGATGTAAAGTGGAGCTTCATGGTTTTAGAGAGGTGTAATAATTGGAATGTTGACTCGTCTTGTCTGCTACCCACTGCTCACCGTGGTTGTCCGGATGTTGTAGCGCTCCTCTCCGCCGTCCACGCTGACCTTGGTGTAGCTGTTGGGCGAGTTGAGCCAGCGTGTCTTGTCCCTCTGCTGTCGCGGCTGCAGGAACTTGAATGGCAGCCGTGTGGCACCGTCATCCCCGTCCTCCTCAAACATAAATGCGGAGACGGTGGCGGGGATCTCCACATCGCTCTTGTGCCTCGGCTTCTCCCGGACGATGGGGTGCCTGTAGGTGTGACCTGTCCTGTAGCCCTGCAGCAGGATGCAAGATCACACACCTACAGTCTGTTTTCTTTGATCTGACATGGTTCGCTTTGTTTAGGGTCACAACGCCAAGGAAACAAAGCCACTCTGTCCCACAGGAAGCTAATTCATACATTTGTACTTGCCTGTTTTGTGGTTATGTCTTTCCTAGTTTGTCTTCTGTTCCAACAGTATCCTATTTACTCCATGAGGATCAGTAAATGTTCTTAGATAAGAGCTCATTATAGCTCACAAAGTTTTAATGCAGGTTTTCATTTTTATACCAAGAGAGGCTGAGCTAAAAGAACAAACGAGTGTTTATTCTATCGCTTTTCCTTCCTGTAAAGCTGTTTGGGCTGCCAGAGTCAGTCAAATGGAAAATATAGAAACAGTGCTGTGTCTGCAGGGTTTCTGGCAGCACAGAGGGCCGAGTCAAAAAGTCATTTCCTGTCTGACCCCCTCTCCTCTTTATCCTCATCTTTCCTTTCCTCTCCCCCCTCTCTCTGTCGCTGTCCTCTCACATGGTTTGACTGTTTATGAGGCTTTTTTACAGCTTGACAGTGACGTTCCTTTCTTTTCCATTTTTCCTTTTCATCTCAGGCCCATGGTCAAAGTTGACTGTTCAACATCATCGCCCTTTCTCTCCAGAAACAGTGAGCTAAGCTGGCAGGCTCTTCTTCCTGCAACATCCTGCTTTACACTGAGATACTTGCATTTCTATGTTGTTCGTTAAAGGAGACTGAGAGTGGAACTACCTTTCATTCTTTGCTCTTGTTTTTATCACTCTGCCTGGGTCTTGAATTGAAACACAGAACTTATCTGATACAAAAGCTGTGTTTATGAAGTATGAGAGTAAAGAGGGATGACAGGAAAGCAGGGGAGTCTTGACAGGCGGGGAGGCAATGATTCATTGAGCAGGAGAGATGGAAGGGAGGGAAATGGAGAAAGATGAAACGTGTGGGATGTGAGAGAGGGAGACAGAAAATAAGAGAAGCTCAGACAGAAAGAAAGTGAAGGGACACGTGTACGTTTACTAAATCAACCTAAAGAGGCTTGTCCAACTGTTTTCACAATGATGCAAAAATGCTAAATTATTATTTTTGTACACTGTGTCCTACATAACAACTTTAACAGCTACCAGTATTTTACATGGATTTTCTATTAACACAGTTCAGGTTTCTGTAGGTGGCGCTCCTGTCTAACCCTGTTCACACAGAAGTGAAGTGAACCTGATCTTCTCAGTTTAGAGTTGCGTGCACTCACCAGATTATCCAGCATCCTCATCAGAGACTCAAACTCCAACTCCCCAGTCTTCCACTTAAACTGGCCAGCCATGTTGATAGTAGCCGGTGTGGCGACGTCAAACACTCTGGATTTGTACTTTTCTGGGTCCAGAATGATCAGGTTGTCCACGCTGCCAGCACATGAAATGGCGTTCACCTGTCCACATGGTAAGAGACCACAGCAAGTGAGCTTCTACTGGTGACTGCTGTAGCTCAAAACAGACAGAGAGGCCTTTTTATCACCAAACATCTGGCACGCTGGATGATTCACCCAATATGAGAAAACATATGAACAAACTTCCTGACAATTAGCGCACACAAAAAAATGTGATTTGTAGGTTACCCCTCAATCTAAAGTTACCACAGCACCAAGGAACATACAGTACATGGCACACAACAAACATGGTCGGGGGATTTATTTATAAAAATTAAGCTGGCCTTTGCAGGAAGGATTAATGTTTTCTTTTACTTGACCAGGGGGAGTATCAGGAGAATTGGTATGCCTGTTACAGCGAGGGACACAGCCTCATTTCTAAAATCCATCATCTCTAAGTGAACACAAAGGGAAGGGTGAAGAATCAGAGAAATCTCACCCATAACAACACAAACTTTATGAGTTTACACATCATGACATCTATTGTAGCTCTGCTGCCGTACAGCACCAGTGACTACATGTATCATGTTTAAAAGTATAATAACTGTACATCTGCTGATACAAACACAGCAGTCCCTTCATCAGTATCTCACCTTATGTACCCAATACTGTATGTTGAACTGACTTCAAACTGGATGCTATTTAAATATATGATTCATATGATAATGTAAATATAATTTTTCAAATGTCTGAACTGTCCATTTTTTTTACAACAGTTTAGTCAAGTTTGTATTTGTTGCTTTGGTCCAACATCAGCAGCAACACATCAGCTCTTTACTCCCATCACACTTCTGATGTATGTAGCCAACAGTTCCACAAGCCAAGAGACCCATATGACTTATGAAGTCAGAGTAGGGATATGTAAAAGCAGTAGCAGAGGGATTAGCTCTACATGGAAAACTGCCACCTTGCTCGTCTAATACATGTCCAGGGGAAACTGAGTGGTGCTGAAATGTGTTGGGTGGCCAAAACAGCACCAGTTAGCTAGTGTGTATGTGTGTGTGTGTGTGTGTGTGTGTGTGTGTGTGTAGGCCTACCTGGATTTCACAGGCGTAATGGGCACAGTAGATGTAGTGAAATGCTTCTTCAATGGTCTCCCCGAGAGCAACCACGCCATGATTCCTCAGCACCAAAACCTGGAAAACACACACAGAAATAATGATTTGAAACAGCACAACAGCCAAATCAGAGGCATAAGCTTTTGCTTTTATTTTGACTGTATAATTATATTATAGGCCCTTAAATAATAAGCAACCCCCAAAGCATTTCTGGTTCCTTGTATCAACACTCACTCAGGTGGTGAAGCACACTCAGGGACAAGAATGAGAAGGTACAGAAGGCAACCTGTGCACGATAGAAATTTCACCAGGATGCGCTGGTTTGACTGTCTAGATACTGTCATATGATGTGTTAGTGAGTTTCCAAGCTGCTGCTATACAGATTTTACTGCCTTTAGATAGAAGTGTTCCCAGTCTAGCGCAGCGGCTGCTGGCAGTAGGTGTAACAAACTTTTCCTTAATTTTCAACACTCGGCAAAAGATTGAAAAAATGTATTGCCCAAAATGTCGAAGTATATCTTTAAGACTGATGAGAACGGCCCAGCAGGAAGACCCTGCTCCGTGTTTTGTCTCGATTCTTCTACCTTCGCAGTAGGCCCCAAGGCTTTCTGCAGCTCTCTGCGCTCCTCCTGCTCATCCAGGCTGCCCTGGTAGTTGTAGTAGGCGATATCACCTAGGATCAGTGCCTCCTGGGAAATGGGCAGGATACCACACTTCATAGATGACACCTAAGGCAAGAGAAAGGTGGGAAGAAGGCAGCAAAGACAAATGAGAGATAACTGACAGACATATTACAGGTATTTCATCATCTGCGGGTTTGAAATCTGGTTGATGTAAAGTGAACTCACAGCAGCCGTGGCAGGAGTGTGCACGTGTATGACACAGCGGATGTCTGGACGCATGGAGTAGATGGCAGCGTGAGGGCTGAACCCTACAGGGTCGATCCTCAGGTTGGTGGAGCCTTGTTCAATAACATCTCCGATGATGTTGACCTTCACCTGTGGAGGCGAGAAGAGCAATGAGAGTCTGCGGAAGTCTCCAGGACTTCTGCTTTGGATGTGAAACTGGGGAGTGTAAAGCTCTAAGTGTTTTTACCCCAGCCCTTTTTGTTTTTCTAAACTGGATGAAAAACACAGGCTGTACGCGCTTACTGAAAAGTTGCCGGCACCATTATCTAGACGGCTCTTCTAAGAGGAGAGGAGGAGAGATAAACCTCTGACTAAGAAGACATAAACACAAGTCAAAATCAATGAGCATGATGACAGAAATCACATTACAGCAACTCCTACTCTCCAAGAAATGAACTGGAGCATTACCAAGAAACATTATAGAGTTGGGGAGTGGACATGATGTCCTTTTACTTTAAGAACTTCATTACCAGGTAGTAGTTATTATATTACATGACAAGAGAGAAGAGCTGTTGAGGGAGAGATGATAGTAGAGATCTGGAGGGAAGAGAGTTGGATAAGCAGTGAAGAAGAGAATAAAAACAAATAAGTGAAAAGAGAGACTGTGGCATAAACCGTGAAGATGTCAGCCCTCGAGGTAAAACCTAATTGAACGTGAAAACATAGCTCTGCCTCCAGCTGTTTTACAAAATCAATGTAGCTGCATGTTGTCCTGTGATACAAACCACACACCAGCAGCTCAGAGGAAAAGGTATCCATCATGTAGTCTGACGCTAATAACATACACCTGTTCAGCTTAATTCTGCAGGATATCAAATCTGATAAAATACTCTTTTGTCTGGCAGTAAAGACATGCTTCTACTGGAGAAACATTACATGGCTCAGGGTGCTCTTTCTTCATGGGGGGGTTTGTTTGGTTTTTATATAGAACTACAGTACAAAATAATAAAAAAATCACAGTTACTTCTGAGACCAGTTTTCATAATTATTTTCATTTAGATTTTCCATTTAACAGTAATTAATAGAAAATACATTAATTTTTCATCAACGTGCGCTTTTTGAACTGAAACTAAAGACAAACAACCTGAACCACAGGCAATATTTACTGATTTACCACAGGAAAGCAGCAGGATGAGAGAATGTACTGTCTGGTCTGATTAGTGTCACAAGGAGAAGAGCCAATGACACTAAACATGACAAACACTCAGAGATAGTGGGGGGTGTTGTCCTTTGTGCCTATGAAGAACAAAACACTGAAATACTGTTTATCCCCTATTTTGCCCTTCATACAACTCAAGGACATAAATGACTGGTTAAGCTAAGTGGAAAAGCATTAACCCTGTCCACTGAGTGCTGCTGGCAAACACACATACACACACACAGCAACACTGACAGACATTTACAACCTGTTATTTGTTTCAGCCTAACCAAGTGATCACTGAAGTTAAAGCTAAGACTTCAATTCTATTTCAAAATAGCCTTTGCTACAAAGCTACACAGCACAAAAAAAATAATTTATCTCCAAACCTTTAATATTTGACTTGTTACAATCTAACTTAAATTTTAAATGAAAGGAAAGGTTTCCATCCAGTTAAGAGAAGTTACCTCTCCTTTTTTGTTTTAGGTATTTCTACAGCTACTCATTTTTCTTACTAGGTTTGATGCAGATGCCTCAGCGAATGACAGCCCTCTGGGGATGATGAGGATGTGGTCTTGCTCTTTACTGACTCGGCTCTAAGAAAAAAAAAAAGGAGTCCAATTAATTTTCTGTTATGGAATTAAACAAACTGAAAAATACCAGGAGAACAAAGCTTTGTAAAAACTGCTTTCATATCAATGAACAAGCAGATGATGGCGGTAGCTGTCATTTCATTGGTTTCCTGAACTTAATCCAGAAGAGAAAGAAGAAACACAACAACTATAACAACAATGGTGGATGGCTAAATTAATCAGAGCATGCTCTGTCTATTCATAGAGCACAACTGTCAACACTTTTAAGAACTCCTGGTTCAGCTCTAAATCCAGTGGTGATCTTTCTGCGGTGCCTTACTGTGATATAAGAGTTGCCAAAGTGTGCCCAGCTGAACAGGTCCACAAGTCTGTAGAGGCTGGCCAGTTTACAGCGCGTCAGCTTCTCGCCTTTCACCATCGAGGTGGAGTCCACTCCGTACATGTCGTTGATGGGAGTGACCATCCCCAGACCTAAAAGTCACAAGCAGCAATCAAAGGGAAAAATAGAATACACTCTTCAAAAATGTGTGATTATCATCTCCTTGTCTACAAATTAGCTTCTATCATGCATAAACACAGTCATGATGAGGATACTTCTATCCTTCTATCTTGACAACGGCAGTGACAGCCACACAGGACCATTATCCAGCATCTGTATTCCTATCTAATAATGTTCCTGTCACACCTGGCTCCATCTCTGCAACTGAGTTAGCATTTTTACACTAATGATTCCCTCACTTTGAACTCTATGGGTTTTTGATTGGATGTCTGGAATAAGGTCTGTGGTTAACACAAGTCCAAAACATTTTCACATTTTATTCTATGAAGTAAAATACATGAGTAAACATGAGCTTTTACATGTCTTAAAAAGGGCGGTTGCTAACAAGTGGCTAAACGAGAGTACAGAGGCTGTCTGGGATATTAACCATGAAACAGACTTCACATATGGACTCCTGGACAGAAATCACAATCTGAAAGCTTAAGAGAAATATGCACAGCTCTTCCAGAGATTTAAGCCCTTAAGCACACAGATGCTGTGCTTTGTTTTTCAGTGCGAGTCAAAGTGGTTGCACCCTGGGCATCGGAGGCATGTTCTGGTAAACGCTAGTGTCTGTAGTCCTTGGGTAACGGGCTGCAGCGCTGTGAGTACTCACTGAGAGGGGAGGTGTTGAAACCAGCCACTGAGCTAGCCATGAAGAAGTCAGCGATCTGTCTGAGGGCCAACAGGCCAGTGGGATTGTTTCCCTTTCGCTGCTGCTCCTGGATCAAACTCTCCAACTCCTCCTTGAAGGCCTGAGAGACAGGAAATAGATAGGAAATAATTTGACAGTGAGATGAGGAGAAGCACTAAGCACTTATACAGTATGTAGGAAACATAACCCTCAGATTTCCCTAAATTCTGTAAAATGAAAAGGATTACTGTTCTTTTTACTGATGTTATCAAGTAGAAAAATGGACAACATGCCTTTACTATAACATTTAACATTGACACACTGATGAAGCCTTTGAGAACTTTACTTTAAATCTGAGTTGAAAATGGAACTTCAGGTATAAACTTTCTTGAACAGTATCCATCCATCCATTTTCTTCCGCTTATCCGGGGCCGGGTCGCGGGGGCAGCAGTCTAAGCAAAGATGCCCGGACCTCCCTCTCTCCAGACACTTCCTCCAGCTCCTCCGGGGGAATGCCCAG
>NW_018128292.1:157830-161784 GCF_001952655.1 Monopterus albus
TCATGACCATAGGTGAGAGTCGGAACGTAGATTGACCAGTAAATCGAGAGCTTCGCCTTACAGCTCAGCTCCTTCTTCACCACGACGGACCGGTACATCGACTGCATTACTGCAGAAGCTGCACCGATCTGCCTGTCAATCTCCTGTTCCATCCTTCCCTCACTCGTGAACAAGAATAGAATAGTAGTAGAATAGTAGAATAGTCAAATAAAAAACAAAATGAAAAGACCAGGAGAGATGGTGGTGAGACAGGACAAAGTAGGGAGTAGAAAGAGCAGTGAATTAGTGGAGACAGAGAAATGAAAGAGTAAAATATCTGGAACATTTGAGTCAGGAAGAGCATGAATATAGATAAGGGGTTCCAGAGAACTGTGCTAATCACAGATTAGACATACTCCTCAGGTGTCAACCTGAATCATTCTACAACATTCCACAAAGCTGCATCACGACAGGCTGGGAACCCAACATGCTGAGTCAGGATTGGCTGTCCAGCTAGATCGCAGGCTGCTTATTGTGCATGGGACAGAGTGCTAATCCTTATGTCCAGATCACAGTCAACATGCTCTTATGTAAGGCCAGACACTCAGCTGGCTGTGTTACCTCATGTCTGTACTAATTACTGTGTGATTTTACACTTTCACTTTCCTTCATGGCAAATGTTCCTGATTATGAAACAACACATAAATCAAATATTCAAGAAATCAAAACACTTCTCAGCAAAAGTGTCAGGGACAGTTTGAATGAAATGATGCTAAAGTAACTAGTGCAGACACGTTCTATTCATACAGCTCTGGTCGGACTCAGGCTGCAGCAGGTCACAGCGTAGCTGCAGATCATCTTAATAAGGTTGCTAGTGTCTCGAGGGGGCACGCTCCCCCTTTCTTACTGGCAAATGCACTTAGAGCTGTGAGCAGTAGAGAGGATTTTTAAGTTGCAGACCCAGACAGACATGTACTGTTAACAGGACTCACCCCAACTGGCCGAGGCAGAAGGCTGCCCACCAAGAGCCAGGGTCTGTCGGAGGTTTCTTCTTTTAAAGGGAGTTTTTCCTCCCCACTGTCACCAAGTGCTTGCTTAAAGGGGATTTGTTGGGTTTTCCTCTATAACAATAATAATAATAATAATAATAATAATAATAACGTCTAGACCTTACTTTGTAAAGTGTCCTGAGACGGCTTTTGTTGTGATTTGGCACTATACAAATAAAATTGAATTGAATTGAATATGCACATAAGCTACAGTCCAACCTTCTGAAGTGATGTGTCCTTTTGATTTCATCTCAGCAAGAAAACTTCAAACTTCACTGTGATACTTTTTAAACATTTTATGCTTTTATTTGATAAAGACAGTGCAGGAATGAGGGAGACACAGATGCATCACAGGCCCTTTAATTGTCAGCATCTGAGCCCCTGGGCTGAGCTGAGACTTTCATCCGTCTTATTATTATTATTATTATTATTATTATGTATTTATTTTTTGCATTGCAACTTGTGGCAAATCAGGTGACTGAAAGAGTGCTATTTAAAAGCCCGAAGCCTGTTTGGGGGATTTAAATCGATGACGCCTCCACGAAATAAAATGTGTATATCTCCGCAACCACACGGTGTATTTGGTTACTCTTGGTGTCAAACGAAAGGGAACACTTGTGAGATTTGTCAGGAGGTGTAAATACCATTCTATGTTTTGTTGTTGAAGAGTAAATAAAGATGGAACACGGCACAGTTAGAGCTGACCATCTCCTCGTATGCATGACAATAGCTTGGTCCCAGATTTCCGCACACAGACAAATGACCCCTCATTGGATTCCTCTCGACCAATAGAATGAGGCTATCGAGTTTGTGACGTGATTGAAATCATCGTGGACCAATGGCAGTCGATAAGACTGCACCATAAGGTCGGGGGGGGGTTCTGGCTGGATAGAAACAGGTTTACATTGGTGCTGGCCAGAACCCCCCTAATTTAGAAATAATGGTATTTTCCAAACAGACGCCATCTTTTGAGTCAGAAAATGCAGTGTTTGCGTCGGAAAAACTTATTTTTCTACATAAAAACATCAAAGGTAAGATGAGAAATTTTGCTGTACTTTTCGCGTTAAGCATTTGTCTCATATGCTTCATCTAAGTGAGCGATAATACATGATGGCAGCTACATACAGTGCTGTATGTAAGGTTTAAATTTATCATTTGAAATGACATGTATGATAATCTCTGCTGTGGTCATAAGCGTTAATCCCCACTGGATCTGGTCTGTAACTCAGTGACCTCAACATAGAGTTAGCTGACAATTGTTAACAGCCTGTGAGTACACTTTAACTACCTGGTGGAAAAGTAAAACCAGTTATGGAAATCTCAGCACAGTGCGGCGGTAAAAACAGGTCACGACACTGTTTCCACGTTATGGCTCTTCTAACAGCATCCAATACCGATGCCTTTATTTCATCTCAGTGGTTATGCAATAGTAAGCATATCCCCACTGAGCTGTCTGTGCACAAACACATCCCTGACACTTAATTTCCCCTCATCTCAGCCCCCACATCTCCTCAAGTCACCCCATGGGACAGTCCATTAGCGCTTTGTGAAGAGTTGGAGCCTTTGGTTTTATGCCAATGTAGGGGTGTTTTGCTAAAACTGGAGCAACCCCCTCAGTTCAGGACATATACGCTCCCGGGGCACTGCTGCTTCTGAACCCCAGCCAGACATTCCTCTGTCCCTAGTAGAGAGGTTGTTGTGGCAACTGGCCGGCTGCGGATGTCTGACAGCGGTGGACCAGGGCTCTTTTGTTTTTCAGTTGTTGCTGTTCTGGGCATTTATGCTTCAGAGACTGTTGTGCCATCATATCATATCATTGGAGCCACAGTGCTAAAGGCACAGTTTACTGGAGCCAGGGCACAGCACACTCAGGCAGATACTATGTGACTCTACTAGAAAGGTCTTTGTTTTGGGCCTCTGCCATTGGCATACATACAATGGACATGGCATCGCCACTTCCCTCCAATATGAGAAAATGAAGCCAATATATTATGAATATGTGGCTGCCATCTTGCTTTTGATCAGATTCTATTCAGTAGAGACCAGAAGCAGAGTGACAGCATCAAACCACCAATCAAAGCTGTGAAATCAATTGAAATACACCTCTTTTTATATCATCAAATAACTTATTAAAAACAAACTTACCAGAAAAATGCCCATTTTACACATATCGGCATGACTGTATCTACCAAAAACCACAGAAGTGACCTCTGGGAAAAAATGTATCTGATTTGTACTTTCAGTTTTTAATCTTTCTCATGTTCCATCCACTAACATGGAGGAGGCGGGGTTTATGACCTATACTGCGACTAGCAAACAGGGGGTGACCGCGCCGCGGTGGCTTCACTTCTGGGAGCTGTCAGGATGTACATATTTTCTACAGTCTATGGTCCTCACTAAGTGCTCGGATAAACGTCTTCACAGCTAAAAGCTCCACTGTGTTCACCGGCTAGCTACTAATGTCTGTCTGTTGTTCAGTCAGTCTGTTTCTCACTGAAAACAACGCCATGTGAAGGGTGAGAGTGAACCAAAACAGTGAAGCTGTAAGCTGTCAAACCAAAATAATTAGCTAAAAGGTGCTAAAATGCTCAGAAGGGTTGAGAAGAACAGCAGAGTCAGGTGATATTTCACTTTTTCTACTGTTAATATACATTCATTCATTAAAACAACTTTAAAGTATTTTTTTTTTTTTTTTAATTTGATTTATTCTTTCAAACATGTAACAACAGTCAATATGTCAACACACATAATTCCACACATATCCACAAATATATTTTCAGTTTGCTCATACCTAGTACATGCTTGAACGGAGTAGGAAGAAGTTAGACTGTATAATGTATAGTATGAATAATTTAGGTCCCAAAACTGAACCTTGAGGCACTCCACATACAATGTCCAGATCAATCGACTGATATTCACTCAACTT
>NW_018128292.1:162815-163379 GCF_001952655.1 Monopterus albus
TAATGTGTTAATAAACTCCTCCGTTCCTGTGTGCTTGTTAGGATTTAACAAATCAATGTTGAAGTCACCACATATAAACATTAATTTATGACTTATTGTCAAATAGTTCTCCTCCAGCCAGTCATTAAATTTTTCAATGCTGGCTCCAGGTGCTCTAAAATACAGCTTACTACAACCTTTTTCTTTTTTTCCACGGATATTTCTACAGTTACACACTCCAGCAAGTTATCAACCGTCTTTGACATGCTCTCGACTTTTTCATAACAGAAGTTATTATCTATGTACAAGGCCACCCCACCTCCCATTTTCTGCTCTCTGTTTGTGCATACCAGGTCGTACCCATCAAGGTCAAAATCCATTCCCCTTACATTACTAATCCAGGTTTCAGAAATAGCAATTATATTAAAAGAATGTGTAAGACTACAAAGATAATGCTTAATGCTCTGAAAGTTAGCGTATAGACTTCTGCTATTAAAGTGAATTAATGATAATTTGTTTTCAGTCTTGACATTGCTGTTAAACTGCTCATCCGTGTAATACTTGCAGTTATTTTCAAGGTTCTTG
>NW_018128292.1:163943-170070 GCF_001952655.1 Monopterus albus
CCTTAATCTTCTTGGCTTGTTGCAGAATGTTTGTCTTATCTTTCTCATTCTTCAGCTTAACCATCATCCCCCTTGGACCCCGTTCGGTCAATTTCCCAACTCTGTAAACCCGTTCCATCTCTATATCTTGATGAATTTGCAGTTTGTCCTTTAAGATCTCCTTCACCTTACACTCCGTTTCCATCCAGCTTTCTCCAGCTGATTCCATGATTCCCTCGAAGATCAGGTTTTTTTGCTTGGACTGCGCTTCCAATTGCTCCATTTTACACACAATAGTTATTACACTCTCTCGGGTTTTGTCAATGTCCCGAAAAGTGTCTTTGGAAGTTTTTTCATGCCTCCCCACGTCCGCTTTATCGCGTCCACATCTTGCTGGGTAAACTGCAAACTCGTTTTTATCTCCTGCATTTCTTTGGTCAAGTCGTCAAATCTCTTGTTATTTGTCTCCATAATTAGTTTCACAAAGCCTTGGAAACTCTCATTCAGCTGGCACATCAGTGCAGTGTGCATGATCTTCTGCTGATTCATCATCTCCGCTACTTGCGCCGCTGAAAAAGAATCTTCTTCCGCCTCAACATCCTCGTTCACTTCGGATTTATTGGCTCTTTTCCCTCTTGGAGGCATTTTAGTAGTTGTAGAATTTGTTCAAAGCCTTGACAATATAGAAGATGTGAAAAATCGTAGAACAGACAAGAGAAGCAATAAAGTAAAGAGCTGTTTGCTGCAGAATCAACTTTGTTTTTTTAAACTGCCCAATCCACTGCAGACAAAGGTTTAACATGGTGGACTTACAGTGTTTTGGTATGAAACCTATTAAAAAGCATGTAATCACACTGCAAATACACACATCCAGAAAAACACACATACTAAGGGGCATCTGCTCTAGAATGCGCGTGTGTGTGTTTTCAAGAAGATTATAACAGCAGGGATAGGACTCCCCCCGTCTAAACCATTTAATCCTGGAGCCTAAAGTGAATTGTATCGTTAATATTTCAGTACATCCCCACATCTGTAGCAAGAAAAATAACCTTATACGTCAAGTGTTTTTAGCCGCTGTGGCATGACTGCTCGCCTTTTTATCACACTCCCACTTCGGCCTAAAGACAGAAAGTCAGGTGAAACTTTAAAAATGACATTACATCATTACAGCTACAGCACATTCTCTTCTCAAGTGAAAAATAACATTTCCATTGCCTCCCCTGCCAGATTAAAATACTGACCACCAAGCTGAGCAGGTGTCTCCACTTACTGGAGGCAAAGCAAAAGATCCAGTCAGAGACACAAGGAAGTGTTTTCATGACTGCCCCAAAATGTCAAAAGCTAATTTTTCAAAATTAGCAAGCAAGCATGAGAGTATATTAAGCTGACATGCAGACTGCAGCTGGGCCAGCTCTTCAGCTGGGAAGTTATAGCCCGGGACCGGAGGGAGTAGTAAAATATAGCCACTTAGGCAAAATAACAAAAAGTTGATTGGAGAAATCAACAGCATAGTCAGTGTTCCAAACGTGTTTCAGATATTTGTTGTCTAAAAATGAACTGAAACAAACTACTTATTGGTTTTTGAACAGAATATTGTCTTTCGGTTGCTCCCATGGGGAAGTCTGGGTGATCTGCTCCAAATATTACATCAAGGCTGATGCGTCCTGAAAAGTGCACAGTATCACTACTTCACTGTTTTGGTGGATGTTGAACAAAAATAGATTTTCTTCTGCATACTTTATGTGTTTGCATATTTTTCCCATTCTCTGGGGGGCAACAGAAACCATTCTCTGACAGGTTTCTAAACATCCAAGATTTTGCTGGACTCATCAAGCTCAGTACTGAACCACATAATAACATTAGTATCAGCACTAATACCAAATATGTTGCAAGTACCTCTGTTCCTCAGTGACTAAAACATTTCTAACTCAGAGACTCAATTAAAAATATTGATTTCGGTTGCCAACTAAAGAAACTACTGTAGAGCAAAGCTGACACCCTGAACACCAGGGACAGTCTCTTGACTTTTGGCCTTGCTTTTAGAGGTTGCACGTGAGCTGAAGTGGACTTTGTATCATTTTAGTATGTCACCCTGCTGAAGGTTGCGCTGCTTGAGGTTCAGCACCCGAAAGACACTGTGAAATGTCAAACTGAAACGCACCGCTGAGACATGGCTCTGAGGGGAAAGGTGGTATTTTTAAGAGTCTCTACAGTGAATTCAACCACTAATCTTCTCTCAAACAAGACCTTCAGGACGTTAATAAAGAAAAAAAAGAAAGCATAACAGAGAGCAGCCATGACATTTACCTCACACGAGGGGGTTCTCAGCAGAACTTGCCGAAACACCATAAATTATCCACATGTGTTTTCTGGCATGTGGGGGGGAAGAGGAGAAAATGTGCACTTCCTCTGAAAACCGCAGAACCAGAGCAAATGAGGCTGAGTAAATTTACCACTTGGCATCAGTAAGTCATTTCTGTGAATGATGAACAATCTGTGCCACAAGGGAAGCCCTAATAGCAGGGGAGAGAGTGAGATGTGTGGGGATGCAGAAAACAGAAGCAGCACGTGGAAATACAACTCAAATTCACTTTCATCTGGTTTAATATTAAACTTTTGGGGGCTTTAACTGATCGTCCTTTTTGTTTAGACATGGCAAAGACAACCTAGTTCCCAGTTAGCCTATAAACAGAGTGAGATGCTTAACCGCAGAGTGTTGCGGAGTTGGATTTGCTGCCAAAATCTGTATCCAAGTGCCTCCTTGTATATGAAATGCAACAGAAAACCACCTCAGCATGCCTCAAACCACCTCAAGGCAAGTTTCAGTTCTCACATGACATATAAAACACTTTTTATGTTAGCCAACATAACCACCGTGAGACCAAAAGCCTTCTGAAATGTTTTTCTTCTTCCTTCATTCCTCATCAAGTATGAATGTGAAAATGTGATAAATATTTATGCCGGCATCACTCCCATGAATGCATCAAATGACTGTGCAGAATGTATTTGTTGCATGTTTTATGTGACATGTGCATTCATTATCATCCCCCTCTCTTTAGTCTTTCAATATTTATTGTCTTACTTTGTCCTCATATAGTATATTGCTGGTGCACACAATCAGGAGTGACAGGTACAAAGGGCATCAAAAGGATCCAGAGTTCAGCTGTAGGCTCTGGCTTCTAAAGGTAAACACAAGTGCATGAATGAAGCCGAGCTGATTCAGACCCGCCTGGTCTATACTGGTCCAAGTTTAAATATAACCTGCCGTCTGAGCACTAGAAACATGTAATCTGGAGTCGCCACTAGTCCTTTAACACTGGAATCAAAACAAACAGAGAAAGAAGGGAGCGAGTGATGAAAGAAAGAGCAAGAGGAGCATATATGTGGACACCCAGCTGGTGATATGATATAACAACAACAGCATATGACTATAATAGAGGAGCAGAGTGAGGCAAAAATGGGGCTAACAGGAGAAAGACAGGGGATGAAGCGCACAGGTGCGCATCCAGCTGGTGACACAGTCGTTGCTGTTGTTGTTGCTGAAGATGGAAATGAGTAAACCAGCACTGTGAGGCCAGCTGCACTGATGTGAGGGCTACACACACTCACACATAGCCCACAGGGAGCCACCTGTTACTGCTGCCTGAGGGCTGGCTGGCACGCATTCAAACCACATCAAGCAGGAACAATATACATAACATGACCACAAGAGTAACACACAGGCAGAGCAACAAGCAGACGGCCACAGTGTGATCTAGTGGTAAATAACGACAGTGGGTAACCTATGACATCCAGTTGGTGAAATAACAGTTACTACAGGTGACAGCAAGAGCACTCAGAGAGCGCATGTGCCTCCACCAAGGCACAACATGTGTCTTAAAATCCTATGGTCTGGTGACTGACACGGCTACCCTAGATTTGTGTGTCAAATTTCAAACAAAAAATTATTTTGATAATTTTTGATGGAGATATGAATTCTTTTTTTTAAATCTGTGACCTTGACCTTTGAACTTTTTCAGCCAAAATCTAATCATTGTACCATGTGTGCTGATGATCCATCCAGCCATTTGTCTGTAATCCTGCTAACCAACAAACACACACACGGAAACAAAAATATAACCTCCTTGGGCAGAGGTGAGAGTCTTTAGTTAACCAGTTTAACCTTTTGTGATGTACCATCTATGATGAGTGTAGAATATTAAGCTCAACCAAGATGTGGAGCTAACTAGAGCCTGAAAGCGGCTTTAAAGTTACATTTAAACACACCATAGAAACAGTGTTTCCACTATTGTTAACCGTCACCCGGCGTAACCTCTAGTGATGTCGTTCACGAATGATTCATTCATTTTGAACGAATCTTTCCCATGACTCGAGAACATTGGGTCGTCTCGGGGATTGGTTCGTTCATTTTGTGTTCAAGACAACCGCATTGTTGGAGACAGAAATTAGTTAATTTTCAGCCGTCCTTACAGTTTTTTTTACTCTTACCATTATGTGATGCATGTTACGCTATTTATTATAAAATAGCTTTTTATTTCCTACAGACTATAATTTTGTTAATATCTGTCAATATCGTTCTTTTCTTTTCTTTTCCATAACACTGAATGTTTTAATAAAGAGTTGGTTAATGTTTTAAACTTCATCAGGGAAAATCTTTCTTACTTTTATTTATTTATTCTTTGTATTAACAAATATAATCATCTGAATAAACATCAGATAACCCTGCAGAGTAGAAAATAGAAATGTATAAATTCATGCATAAATTTGAGTGTTGTTTTTAATCTAATATGCAGTTATTTAATAATAGAGACTGACTCTTGAATTGTTGTTTATTGTTTGTTTTTGTTTATAAAGTTTTATAGCAAAGGGAATAACTATCCCAAAATGAATTAAAATAAAATAAATGAAAACTCAAACAAACTGTAAAGCCACAGAGCCTAACAGCCATTACCATTTAACTTTTAAATTGCAATATAAAGCCTAAAACAATATTGCACAACAAACTGGGCATTTAAATAATTTAGAGACAGCCTGTGTAACATACACCTTTGAAATATAGCTTTTTAGAACACTGCACACACTCTTGAATTATTACAAAATAACATTTTAATTACATTCTGAACGAAATTACTCTAAAAAGATTCGTTCATTTTGCTGAATGAGATTCAAAGAACCGAATCAGTAAAATGATCCGAACTTCCCATCACTAGTAACCTCACGGGCTGAATCGGACCTGTCGGTCTCTGTTTAGAGTAGAGGGACAACAGAGGATGTGAAGGAAAGACCCTAAAAGACCAGAGGCCATAGTTGGAAACCTCCATGTGTGTCAGTTGTCTTGTGTTGTTAAACATAAACATCACAAAATGACAAATGAAACAAAGAGGTTATCTGTTTTGAATCATTCAAATAAAAATGGAAAATTAATTGGAAAATCGTTAATTTTATGCTAACCAGTCCACCTCTCTGGTTTTCTTCTTCTTAGGTGACAGTTGGTGTAGCAGCACTGTTTTGTCACAGTAGAATGAAATACATACTGTCTATACTGTGTGATCACATCATAAATACAGTATGTTTCCCTTCCACTGGCGTTGTCAGGCCGTGATCCTTTGCTTGTAGAATCACTGTTTCACGAGGCTCAGCAGTCAGACAGCTCTCTGCCTCTGCCATTGATTCAAAATGCTGACTCTGCCCAACAGCTGCCAATAAGAACAAACTGTCAGCTGTGTCAGTCGCTACACAAAAAACACAAGTGATGGTCTGGCCCAGACGCTCGCTGGCAGGTCAACAGCGTCCTGTGGCCGACTGTCTGCTGCGCCGACCGTACCCGCGGTTTTGCTCACCTCTAACTGTACTTGTGGCGCTTAATCTTACACACACACACACATAGACAGACATACACAGAGTATCAAGTGGAAACCTTCAACAGATGTGCCATGCACTTTCCCTTCCAGACATCTGGCACAAAACACAGCATGCCAAGAAAACCACACCGGGCATGTGCAGAACGCGGATGATATTTAAAGTTAAAAAAAGGAACGGGCCCAACCACTGAGCAGCCATGGCCCTATATCAATCACACACACTTTCAGACTTGTGTTCCTCTATTTGCGAGGAACATTCATTCATGACATTCACTGCCTCAGCAGTG
>NW_018128292.1:170106-181317 GCF_001952655.1 Monopterus albus
GCTTTAATTCAAATTACACACCCATACAGACAATCTGTACACATGGCTTGCATTTCAAAATGTAAGATCCCACTGTCAACAGTGAGGAGCACTTCAATCAGAGAACAGCCTTGAGTCAATAGTGCAGAGTAAATATTTCTAACACTGTGCAGGCTGAACTGAAAGACACAGGGTTGTTGCAGAATCTCCACGAGCTCATGCAGCTGTTCACAGCACACAATACAAACAGAAAGACAGGGCAACATTGTGTTGTCTTTACAAGAAACCATGAGCTTGACTTTGTCTCTGAGTGAAATATGGAAAATATTCAAGAAATCTTAAAATATATGATGTCCTGTTATAATCAATCAATATCAATCTGGTCCTGGCAGAGGTTACAGCCAGCCTATGTACAATCAGCATCAAACATACAAAATCCCAGTAATTTCCCTTTACAGTAACACAAGTACCTACAGTAAACACACCTCTAACTGTACCTCTTCTACAGTGACAGTAATGTGACAGTCATTCTCAAGAATTCAGACCTCCAGGGAAAGATATTAAAACAACAACGTTACTTTTGTTGGCTGAATTTTACCCCATGCTCACAAAGTTCTTTAATACAGCAGAACCTGACCCAGCGCGAGAGCTGCTGGCCTGGGTGGCACTTGGAGAATGTCGACAGCAAGCCTGAGCGAGGATGTGGTAGCTGGTGGTTATATTAGTGCTTTAGCAGGCAGCTGACTGCTGGGTTTCTGTGACCACTCTCACAACATCAACACGAGCGCAAACACACAAGTACACATCATGCGCTAACTGCTGTAGCTTCTTTAGAAATTGCCTGATTAAAGAATAATAACCGTCAGGAATAGAAAAAGGGAACTGATTGCTCAACTATTAGTCAGTAAGGTGAAAAGTTCTCTGCTGAGCCTTCTGTTATCTTGATCACTCTGCCACCCTCTTCTTTTGCAAAACACTGTATAGACCAACAGGCAGTTTTTCCTCCATCCACCAATTTGTGATCACCATGCTCCCATCATCCTGTCAGGCCTGTTTAAACTCTATCCAATGTACAATACAAGTGAAAAAGTACCCTTCTCACCTTTTTCATTTACCAAACAAAGCTCTGTACCATAGCAGTGGTACAGGTTGCAAACGCAAAACCCATCTTCATTTATTTAATTTGTCTGTTACCATCTCTGCTTTGAGTAAAATCAAGAGTAACGGTTGCATCCTGTAGATGCAGTCACCCCAGTAAACAGCTGCATTTGGGGAGTCCAACAGCCCAATATGTTGAAGGTAAGAGGAAAAGCAAGATGTGTCATTCCCAATTGTTTAATTGGGTTTGAACTCTGTATATGAGCTATAATAAAGGAAAATTCTCTGGATGGGGCACACTCACTTTCCCCTACTTTAACTTACGGGGCTCTGTAGTATCTGTGTGACTCGTTTCTTCTGCTCCAGAACGTTGAAGTCCTGCCGGAGATCAGGCGACATGTTCCTGGCCTTGATGTACTCTGGATCATTGACGTTGACCCGGTCAAAGTAGCGCTCTTTGGTCCCTCCACCGGATGGAGGAGGGGTGGTCACCACCCCCTGATGGCTGGCCACGCTCATGCCTGCTTCGCTTCACTTGCTCACTCTCTGGCTGCTGCACCAACTGTCACCTGAGAAGAAGAAAACCAGAGAGGTAAACTGGAGAGCATAAAATGTATGATTTTCCAATTAATTTTCCATCTTTATTTGAATGATTCAATATTCCTAAAACCTGACATCCATCTTTGCGTTTGCACTTTTTCTCAGTAAACATTTGTTACATGATCTGCACTAAATGTGATGTGTATGCAGAGGTTACTTGGATTAAGTCATTCACTTCAGGTAGCATGAAGTGTAAAACATCTACTTTATGAAAAATGAGTTGTTACAATATGTACAAAATGGTTATTTTAAGTTAAAAGGAACTGATGATAGGTGGCTTAATTAGCTGCCACGGCAGGCCCATAAGGTGACATGAATAGTTACACATATACTGTATATCTATGGCAGTCCATGTGTTCCAGCCACATCAAAATTAATCAATTCTGGACTTTGTAAATTGACGCTGACTGGGAGATCAGAGCAAATATTCAGCCCATGTAAAGTGTATTTAAGGTAAAAGTCAGTTAAAATATCTACACACTGCAATAACAGCTGCTGGCAGATTCAATTTGACCTTTGTCAAGCGTTGACAAAAAAAGAAGAAGATGATAACAAACTGTCCACCATCAGCAGATGACAAACTCACAGTCGCAGTGTGTTTTTGCCAAAGAGTAACAGGTCGTGTTTATAAGGACATACAGTAAGTGAGCCTCTGCTCTTCGGCTGACAAAGGAATAATAACCGTCAGGAATAGAAAAAGGGAACTGATTGCTCAACTATTAGTCAGAATAATAAATTCATTTCTAATGTTTTTTTCTGACCTGTGCAGTAATCCTGATGTAACAATTGTTTTGAGGAGGCAGCAACACATAGAGGTCAAAAAGGCTGGGAACCAATATGTTATACTGGACAACAAGTTGCGGTTAGCAGTCTACACGCTTAAAGAAACTGGCTCCAGCACAGTGGTGAGAGCAGGGTTTTGTTTCATACAGTACACACATCTTGTCACCCTGTTGACGCTCATATGGATACAACTGCACGTAGGCATTAGCCAGGTCATGCTGACACAGCACATAACAAAGCATATGAGGAGGACAGGAGCAGTTTTCTTTGAACATCCCGGCCTTGACTGGTCAGGCTGTTCACCCCCACTGTTCATTCTAAGGTCACCTGGCACCACAACAAACCTTTTTTCAAGACACAGGAATTGTACAGTAAAATCAACAAGCGCGACCAACCCTCGCAGTGCCTTATTGTCATGCCAAGGAACACAGCCAAAAAAAACAAAAAAACAAAAGGGAATAAACCTGAACATATGCCAAAGTTTATTATGTTTGTGAAAGAGCTCCCTTTGGATTGGAAAGTCTTTATTGTCCCCAAGGGGCAATCTGATTCGCAGCAGCAGTGAACCACAGTCAACACAACCAATACACATCACAAAAATAATATTATAATATTATAACATAATTATTTAAAAACCCAACAACCGACAGAACAAATGATCTCATGAATCCGTTCCATTTGGTTTGGAATGCAAAACAAATTTTACAAGAATCTGACAATAAAGCACAAGGAAATACAATCTAGAAAACAGATTCTTCTCATTTATGTGCAGCATAATCAACATGCTCCATCTGACTTAAATTCATAAAAAAAAAACAAAAAAAACTGTGGCTTTTCATTTGACCAAAGGCCAAGTGAAGACACCAAAACTTATTCACCCTTGTGATACTTCCAACTAACAAGCAAAAAAAAGTGAGACCAAATAAATTACCTCCTTGGTGGAAAAAGCAGATGAACCACAGGAGGAGCCAGAACATTTAAAAGTGCAACTCCCAGCGTCCCTTGCAGCAAGGCTGCAGCTGTAGTAGTGGCCGATAAGCTGGTGATGTATTAGTGCGAGGCGGGACTTGTCGGATATATAACAGATGGTGTATTGGCTTGAAGAGTGGAGGAATGAAAGAGGAAGAAAGTTTAAGAAAGGGATCCCACTGCTTCATAGTGGTCATCATCTGACACAAGAACCATCAGTGTAAATTTAGGGGTTACTCTGCAAGAACTGACCCCCTTCTCCTTTTCTGCTGTTTATTTACCGTGGTGGGAAACAGGAGTTGGAAGAGTGGCTTGGTTTGACACATGCCGCTAAGCTACGCATTGAGGTCAAATGGCAAAGATTAGTGGAGTGTCACACAGTTCAATGTATAGAGGAGACACCCCAAACAAACAATGGGTTAAAAAGAAATCCTTCAAAGTGGATGAATGTGCATGACATGTGGTGATCGTAGTGGGGTGTTTTCTCCGCTTGGTCCTGTGGAATTAAACCACCGTGTTGAGACTTGATATTTACAACACTGTTACTCTGTCAATATCACAATGCAAGGAAGCCAGCAACGCCGTTAAACAATTTTTCGAAGGATTACCAGTGACCTATTAAGCACGACTCCCCTAGTTACTACCTATTTTAAAACAAAAAGTGTAGCTGGTAGCATTTATTTAATGTTTTCCAGAGAATTGTCTCAACAGTATCCACTACTGCTTCCTCTGCTAGAGGGCGCTTTTCCCACTGAAATGTTCCCAACACATTGGGAATTCGACCTGTTGCAAACTCTCTTTGTAGACGATCTTGTTTTTGTAGATGCTTCAAGCCACGGACACATCAGACAATTGTTTTTGTAAATACAGGAAAGAAGAAGGAAGTTACACCTGTAATGTGGCAATGCTCGCTTTGCTTTGAAAATGCCAAAATATCCATTTAAACAACCAGTATTTCCTATATGGTGTTATCCATAAACCATAAACGGCAGAACACACAGGGGACACAGGAAACCTCTCGCTCTCTACCTGATCTCACAACTAAAGCTGTGATTTCAACCATGGAAACAAATAAATGTCACCCAAAAAAAATAAAGGCAACTGGGCAGCACAAAGTTCCTGCTTGCCCGCACTATTCTGCTTACTGAGTGGTTGTACACACACACAGCTGGGATGAACCAAATCATTAAAAGAGTGCAGATCTGAGGAATGATTCTGTTCCTGCTTGTTCTTCTACAGTTAGAGTCGAGTTATGTTCAGCTGAATACAGCAGTTATAGTCTCACCAAAATAAAGTTACACCCCTTCTGAGGTCTAAACCCTGATTTACACACAGCAGTACATCACTGAGCCATATTCACAGACACTGTTTTAACACAGCTGCCTATGTGAAGAAAACACTACATTGATGGGAGTGTGTTGCTTCATGTACAGGAAGTCTAGTTGAAGGAACAGATTTATATTTCTAAAGCATTTTAGATGTCAAAACACAGCACAGTAGTTTGTAATACTTACAGACAAAGTTGTACAACTCTGGAAAATTATCACACCAGTTTTATCTCTGGTTGTGATGATCTCAGGGTTAACGGTAGAAATAATTCACACTGCAAAGTAATCCACCAGCAACGTGAGCTTGCATGTATGTGATCTGCTGGAAGATGCTGAGTTGCGTTGCAGCACAAGCTGACCCAGATCCAACTTTTTTTACTGCCTGACGCTCTGTGGTTTTGGCAATGCCCTCTGTGGTGCTATTATCTGCACTTCCCCCATTCAAATGAATGATAAGGGCAGCCATTTTCATGCAACAGGACTAGGCCACATTCACACAGAGTTCACTCTGTGTGAATGTGGCCTAGTCCTGTTCTGTTACAAGGCACACAACCCCAGCATGTCCCCAGCATGAGCTTCCACACCCGCCCCTCTCTACCCTCCTCCCTCCCTCCGTCCCTGTCAATAGATCATTGTCCCCGGGCCTGAACCCTCTCAGTCTGATCACATCCAGAGAAATCTATGGATCTCTTGGGGGTGGGGGGCGTTTGTGTGTGAATGCGAGCGAGTACACAGTAACAAAAACAAGCCTGTTCATCGCACTGCAGCATCAAATTCTAATTTCTTGCTTCCTGGCAGATGCTCAGTTGTGATTCAATCAAACTCTTGAAGGAAACTCAACGACGCGCCACAACAGAGACACTACTGGAGTTCAGTGGCCAAGTGGAAATTTGAGACACAGTTGCCCTTTAAAGATATGGCACTGGAGGACAGTGCTGTAATGCAGCTGATTCAAGCTCCATTAATATGTGGGAGACAGATGAGGCATGCTGTGTTTACTGACGGCTGACAGACTGCAACTGCAGCCTGAGGTGAGGTGATGGCAGCCTCTCACCCTGTGACCTTCAGGACCTCCACCCCCCCAGCACATGTTTAGCAACCCTACACACACAACCTATCTTCATCTGCGAGGAAGCTGTTGGTGAAAACATTCTCATCTAGAAACAGTCACTTAAAGAATGCTATAAAACCAATCACTGCTGGAAACCGGACAGTTTAATGTGTCTTTGGATACAAGGATGTTACTGACGAATGGTGAGAGTCAGGGACATGTCAGCTCTATCTAGCTGGGCAACAACAGGCTGTTACTGCAAGAGGCAGTACTCATCTGTGATTCAGCATTTTTTATATATAAATTCATTATTTGGTCTGTAAATGTCAGAAAATCCCAACAAACACAGATTCTGTTTCCACAGCGCAAGGTGACAGCTTGTAAAATTCCTGTCACATGGGACAAAGAAAAGAAGCAAATCTTTGCAATTAAAAAGCAGGAAACAGGTTATGTTGGCCGTGTTTGCTTCAGAAGTGACAACCATTAACTTGAAAATGTGCTGTAGTGAACAGATCTACAACACAAGTGCGGACAGAAATGACATATTAACTTATAAAAAAATCACGTGAGATATCACTGAAGCCATAGCTATGCATTCCAGTCTAGTTTATTACCCTTTGATAGAATCTGCTTCCCTCCTTCGTCTCCATTATGTATGTTTACAGTAAGACAGAGTGCTCACCCATAATGCCTCAGTACTTTTCTGACATATGGAGCTGGATAAGAGCCAGTGGCTCAGACAACACACAACTCTTCATCATCATCATCTGAGGACGGGCATCTAATCAGGAAACCTACATCTGCCCATCTACCGTATCTCTGGCTGCATCTCTCTCTCTGTCCTGCTTTCTCTTTCTGACTTTATTTCTCTCCTCTTCTTTTATTTTCATTCATTCATTCATTCATTTCATTCATCTTCTACCGCTTAATCCCTGAACAGGGTCACGGGGGGCCGGAGCCAATCCCGGCCAGCAATCGGGCGAAGGCAGGGTACACCCTGGACAGGTCGCCAATCCATCGCAGGGCTAACACACGAACAACCGCACACGCACTCCTATGGACAATTTGGAGACACCAATCAACCTAAGCTGCATGTCTTTGGACTGCGGCAGGAAGCCGGAGTACCCGGAGAGAACCCACGCAAGCACAGGGAGAACATGCAGACTCCACACAGAAAGGTCCCGGGGCTTATCCTTAAATTTGTGCACAAGATGCATAGCCCATGCAAACATAAGTGCTGATTAATATTACATAAGGTAAACACAAACACCCACGCACTCACTCATTCATTCACACACAGGCTGCATATTTTTACGTAGCATAATTCTTATGTGGGGGCGGGGGGCTGCTGCCCCTGAAAATAGCCATTTGGGTTATGTTACAACCTCAAGTGCAACAATACCAGGAAATAATCTGCACGACACCTAATTATATCCACAAACACTGTAAATCGCCAGAGGGACCACGCACACACTTTGACCTGCAGTGCTGTAAAAGCACAAACAGAGGAGTAGGTGTGTTTGCTGTCTAAACACGCCCGCATAACCAACCCAGCAGTGGATCTGGAGCCAAACATACAGCAGCAAAGGTGCAAAGTAACTAAGTATATTTATTCAAGTACTGCACCTAAGTACTATTTTGAGGTATCTCTATTTCTGCCACTTCATACTCTGACATCACTACATCTTAGAGGCAAATATTGTACTTATGTACTCCACTACATTTATTTTACAACTTCAGTTAGTAGTTACTTTTCAGTTACTCTAATTTACAGAACAAAATACAGTAGCTATAAGACTACTGAACCCTGGTGGGAATTTCACAAGCTACCCATCAGTACTTGCAACTTTTACCACTTTTACTTTTGGTACTTTAAGTATAATTTGATGCTAATACTTTTGTACTTTTACCTTTTGAATGCAAGAAATGTACTAGTAACAGAGTACTTTTACTTGAGTAAAGAATCTGAGTACTTCTTCCACCGCTGCACAGCAGCTCAGCTCCTCCAGTGGCTTTGCTACGAGACGAGGAACACTCTTCTCCTGAGCCCACCGACCTGCCAGCGTTCAGTGTTTCATCTGGACACATGGCTGCATCTGGCTATCATTTTCATTTGTTTGTTCATTGTTCAAGCTTGTGTTAGTGCAGCAACTGGTCCCTGTGCAGGTTGCAACACACCTAAAATCTTTTTTGGATTTATTTAGCAGCCACTGCTTCTAAATTATATATATATATTCAAGAAACGTATGCTGAAGAGTAATCCCTGCTGCTGCAGTGACCTGAAACACTCACTTTGCCCTCTCTACATAGAGCCTCTACTGCTGTACTCATTAGAGGTAACAGCCAGCCTAGCTAATCCTCTGCTGCGCTCATACTCACTGTACTGTTAAATGTCAGGTGTGCCTATAGTGCAGGGGTGTGTCTTTGCATGTGTGTGTTCAGGCAGCCTTACTAACATGGAATTCCCCTAAAACTACCAATCAGTTTATTCTTTGGAGTCATGCCCTGACAGCTAGTGGGCACATAGAAACCAAACAGGATTAACAGTAATAAATGGGACTAAGTGTTCTACAAAAACAGGAATATTCCAGAGCAATGAAATTACCAAACAATGTTCTCAAAGTCCAACCTGGCTTAATGACCAGCTCATAAACAAATAAGCCAAGCCCAACCAACCTTGTATTTCCTCTTTGGTCAGTGAATGGGAGAGAACAGGCAGCAGTAGTAGGCGGCTGACGCAAAACACATGTCTTTGCTTTCCTCTGTTGCCCAGTGCCTGCGCTCAAAACTACAACACCGACTCCCAGAGAGAGACCAGGAGGCGGCAGAGAGAAATCGCAGGATATGAACAACAAAAAGTGAGGGCCAGGCGCCAATCAGAAAACCAGTCGGTCCACTTGTCTGTCCAGATTTTCCATGTAGATGCTCTTTGGTCAAGCTGCCATCAGACCACTGATTCTGCTGACTTCATTCCTCGGCCATCATCAGAGAGAGAAGTACCAACAGCTGCGAGTGTGTATATAAGAGGATGTGTGTATGCGTGCCCTGGGCAACTGAGGGAGTGTGTTTCTGTGAAAAAGAAGCTAAAGGGACCACGTGATACAGACTTAATCTCCCGCCCACTGGCTGGAAGCACATATCCACACACGGATTCAGGCAAACACACACAAACAGGCTGCTAGACCAATCAGAGCTCAGGCTCACACACACTAATCACCCCTCCTCCTCTGCCGCCTGCTTCCTCCCTCCCTCCGTCTACTCCAGCCTTTTCTTCTAGTCTCTTTCTTTTTTCTTTGATCCATTCATTCTCTGGTCTTTCTCCCACATTCCACAAACTTCTCTCTCTCTCTCTCTTTCTTTTTCTTTGTGTCTCACATTTACACCCCCTGCTCCCCTGCCACTCCCTCTGGGCGACTGTACTAAAGGTCAGCGTTTATGGCTTTAGCTACACAACCTCCTGCAGCACAAACTGCATGGACTTTGTTGCCACTTCGGTCCCTGAAATTCAATGTAGCCTGGCTTTGTAGTGAAGAGAGGACACTGTCAAATGATTTAAAAAACAAAAGTTAATGACTGCATGTCACAGCGTAGGTGTGAGATCAGGGTCAGCAGGTTAGCAGCCGTCTGTCATTCAGTGTATAAACTCCTTTTCCCATTCACCTCTCTGTTAATATTTGTTTCCGTTGCTACAGCTGACTGATTTATATGTTGCTTTACTACATTCCCCAAATGACAATCTAGAAATCAAAACCACTCAAAGCATATTTCTCTCTGTTCTTCTTGCTCACTGTGCTTGAAACACAAATATGCTAATGAAATGATCGAATGTCATTTCCTCACAGTTCTGTCAAACAGACTTTATTCTGGTGTAAACATGCTCAATCAGAATACATTTTCTGATGCCGGATTCCTACAGTAGACATGTGTCTGACAAGTTCTGAAACTGAAAATTCAGAAGATTTCCTAAACTGACAGTCACACTCACCACATGTTGTGGCTGGCCAGCTGTGCGGAGCTGAGTCAGGGGGTGAACATCCCCCTTTATCTCTCCGCTCTCATTATTAGGGATGTAACGATCTTTGTAATGTCTCAATAATGTCATCTACACATCGACAGACAAAACTCTTCACATGTGGCAAACAAAATCTTAAGTAGGACAAAGGACGTTCCTCTACCAAAACAAAAACCACAACCTGAACCCTCCCGGTGGAGGAGAAACCGATACTCAGACAAATAAGCCACTAGAGAAACACAACGCTTTTCCCTCACAATATCTGGATGTGGTTCAATTCACAAATCATGCAGAAAAACTAACAATCTAGACAGCAAGCAAGATGTCAACAACCTGTCAGTCAAGTCAAGAGCAATTATGGTTCAGCTCAACTGTGCATATTTACTTACGTATCTTTTACACACACGACATCACACTAATCTATATCAGTCTAATGTGACTGAACACACAGATATGATCCACAAGTTTAGAAGAGTCAGTTACAATTGCATCTACATTTAATCAAGCATTTAAAATATCCAAGATTAAAGTTCTTTCCTGACTTGAAGATAGTGCAAAAAACAGTCTCTCTTAGCATTATATTCATTTTTAACTTGGAAATGTCTTGTGAACATAGCTCACTATCCCAAGATGCACCCATGTGACAATTATACAAAACAAAACCTCGCACTGGTTTCTGAGACATGTATATAGCTTCTACAACTGTTAAACAACTGTCAGCAAATCTGACTTTTGACATCATTTGTGCTTGTTTGTGCCTGTTTGGGAACAAAGTGCAATATGTGTTCAGACAGGAAGTGAATTAAATATGTCTAATGTCTGTCATCAGGATGAATGAATAATGTTGGCGAGGAGATGAGTCAGTTAAGATTAATATGCAGTTTGTTGCTCCAAGCTAGCAGTTAAAAAGACATGGGAGGCAGTTAGCAGCTCAGAGGTGAACCTAAACTCTGCAAACCTCTTAAATAAATTTTGATTTGATTTGATTTGATTTTGATTTTGATTTGATTTATTCTTTCAAGCATGTAAAGACAGTTGATATGTCAACACACATAATTTCACACATATCCAACAAATGCTAATCCAATATCAATGTGCTTATACCTAGTACATGCTTGAATGGAGTAGGAAGAAGTCAGACTTATCCAGTCCTACCCCATGACATCATCTTACCATCATTGGTTTGCAAGCAGTATCTCTACATAGATAATTATCTTCTACACCACACAAGTAATATACTAAAGAATTATTACAGAGTGTTAACATTCATACACCACACCCACAATGTTCCATCTAATTAATCATTAAGCCTGTTCTTGCATATATCTTGATTGACACATACCTTTATATTTATGTTTAAACTCATCAATTCTATTACTATTTTTTATGTC
>NW_018128292.1:181936-215444 GCF_001952655.1 Monopterus albus
CCATACTCTAAGTATGGTAAAATCAATGAGGAATACAAAATACGTAGTGCTTTCCAGTCCAAAATATATCTAACCCTTGCCAATATCGATATATTTTTTGCTATTTTGTTCTGAACATATCTGATATGAGATTTCCAGGAGAATTTGTTATCAACTATGACACCTAGAAATTTAATTTCATATACTCGTTCTATATTAGCTCCCCCAATTTTCAATTGAAGTTTATTATCTAGTCTACGATTCCCAAATACCATAAATTTAGTTTTATCCAAATTCAGAGATACTATATTACTGTCACACCATTTCTTTATCTTCTCAAGTTCCTGTGAAACCCGTCCAGAGAGTTGCTGTAGGTTTTCACCCGATGCCCATATGGTAGTGTCATCAGCAAACAAAACCACTTTCACTAAATCAGAAACCTTGCATATATCAATAATGTATAATATAAATAATTTAGGTCCCAAAACAGAACCCTGAGGCACTCCACATACAATATCCAGCTCACTCGATTGGTATTCACCCAACTTCACAAATTGACGCCTCTGTGTCAAATAACTTCTAATCCATTTCAGAACCATTCCTCTGATCCCATATTTTTCTAACTTGTCCATTAATAATTCATGATTGATTGTGTCAAATGCTTTTTTTAGGTCAATAAACATCCCCATCGTGTATTCTTCTCATCCATAGCACTTGTAATGTCCTCCATCAGGTCGGTAATGGCCAAAGATGTCGATCAGTTCGACCTAAAACCATATTGGCAATCAGAGAGGATTTTATGTTTGTCAATAAATGTATCTAATCTGTTATTAAAGAGTTTTTCCAGAATAATACTGGCGAGTTCAAAACCACAGGCAGCAGCTGCAACACTAAAGAGACAAAGGTTGCCGTGATTCAACAGATTCTGCTCATTTACTGTCTTTTATACTGTTTTGTTCTGGTTATTTTATAAGCTGTCTTTCTTAACATACTTTAACTAGGTTTTCTTTCACATTTTGCATTGACACATTACTGCTTTGTTCATTAATTCCACTAAGTTGTTGTAGCAGTGCCATTTGATCACATATATCACTGAAAAGCCCTTTTTCTAGGAAGAGTCACATGTGCACTACCAGTTAAAGGTTTGGACACACTTATTCAATTCAATGGGAAACAGTGTCCAGACCTTTTAGTGGTAGTGTATATATACACACACACACACACACACAGAGTGTTATACATTGCACAGAAACAGCCTGGGCGCTGGTGGCGATGCAAAATGAAACTTGGGACAGTTGTGGCCTAAAGGGCAGAGAAGCGAGCCTGTGACCGAAGGTCACCAGTTCAATCCCCTAAATGGCAGGATTAAATCTGGGTGGGACAGGCTGACAAAGCACGCTTGCCCCACCCTCATAACACCTGGAGCAAGGCCCTTAACCCCAGCTACTCCGGTGGAGCTGATCGGTGGCCACAGGCCAGTCTGTGGTTGGTGCTGAGCAGCTTCCAGGTGTGAAAGTTTAACCGTGTGAATATGGACAGGACGTTCCTAAAAAAGAGAGGTGGCCACTCAGTGACCCTACCCTGAATAAATAGAGGTTAAAAAAACAGTCCTCTAAATGGCATCACATGCATGTGAAGGAAACCACCGAAGTATTAGCTCCTGGGGCTGCAGCTGGTTTATATCAACAAACATGAGCTGCAGTATCATCCTGCAGTCACCACATGACTTACCATCCTTTCCCATAATCAGTGTCTTCTCCTCAAAGAAGAACAATACTGCACTCATAGGAGCTACTTTCACTGCTGGTAAATGAAATTATAACCAACCCCCATTTTGATGAAATACTGTAGCCTGGTGAGACTAGTTATCTCAGATCAAGAATCAGTCAAACAGAAACTGACAGTGCACATATCTGCAGTGCAGCGTTTATGCCCAGTGCAAGCTGGCATAGAAAGCACCCTGATCTCCCTGTGCTGCTGCCACCACCCCTCCTCCTCCTGGAGGCTGGTGCATCACTCAGCTCTTTATTCCCTACTCCCCTCTACACACACAGACAAACCGCATCCTCAGCTGTCACTGTCAGGCCTGACTCAGGAAAACAGACACCAGCACAATACTGAATGCTGCCACTTCTAAAGAGACTCCAGCCATAGGTTACTGTATGAAGACACCATGTTGTACTGGCTGTGTGTCTGTCCATGCCTGCTGGGCATGTTGTTAAATTATGAAAGGAGCAGTCTGTGGTTAGACACAGACAACACAAGCACTAAAATGACAATTCACAGCATCTGGGTTGTTTTAAACACCCACCATAAAAGACCACATCTGCAGTGTAAATCTGAAATTACAAAACCTTCTTTTCTTCAGCCAGAAATTTATATAACTGCCAAAGATGAAACAAAAGTTTGAGAACTCTGTTTAGTCTTCACTGCATCTTTGTTGAGCCTATTTCTCGAGTGCAAATATAACGGGGCCAGTCTCAAGACTGTGTCCAAGCAGCTCACTGGATGATAACAGGCTTCTCTCTTAACAATATCTAAACATGAGCCTGTGGAAATCCAAATTATTGTTATTGTGTTAGGCCGACTAATGACGCATTACAGACAAGGTTAGACCAAACCCAGGCAGTCAAAAGCGTGCTTGATGCTCGACCATCTCCACGCAACTGTTATCAAGTCTGATTATTAATGAGTACTTTGCACAGCACAGAGCTCTTAAGTCATCCCATGTTTCTGCCACATACATCCTTTCCTTGACCCCTGCAATGTGCTGTCGACAAAAACAAAACATAACAGAGGAAGACCTGAGCGTCTGCTGGGCTGGATGCATAGTATCTATTTACGTTCAAAGCCCTGCTATCAGCATTCTGTCTGCATTTCCTACCAAACGCTGAGTAGTAACAGGAGAGGAGTGAGGGGGCACGTTAACCGAAGCCAACTGTTCAGGAACGCACACACACTCGAGCTCATTATGTTCCCCCAAGAACAGAAAGAACAGCCGAGTGGTGTGCAGGCTGCACGATGTGTTAATTCTTAAGAAAATAAAAACATTCAGTTAATGGTTGTGAGGCAACCCCATTTACACAAAGGAAATGCTTTTTCAAAAGGTTTGTTTGAGCTACTTTTACTTCAAACACCATTTCCCCAGGTAAGGTAAGGAACGCAGTCTTCGTTCACCTCTTTCTGTCAGCAGGATCTCTTATAAACTCAGTTCTTTGGAAAGAAAACAGATCTTGTGGTGTTAATCAAGGTCAGGGAATTGGGAAACATTTTTTTACCCATTACTCTTAACCAGTAAAAACAACATACAAAGCTCTAACTTTAATGGTGAGTGGACAAAGCATTTCAGTTGTGTTTTTCTTTTGTTTCCATCTCACACGCTTCTGAAAGAACAATCATGCTTTTATTTTAATCAATCAAGTGTCTACATAGTCCATGTCATGGCTTAGGTTTTGCTGAAGTGTACTTTTATGCATCAACTGTATTTTCTCCCATTTTACGTGAGTAACTACAGTGATTGTATACTGGGTTTTTGAACGCTACCAAAATGCAGCTGACCTTCACACCCAGTACTGTCCCTGAATGCATCCTGGGTGAATACTGGAGGACTGTTCAGTGCTTTATGAACTACAAACTGTGTTTAGCAGATCTTCATATTACAGCATGGATCGGGCTGATTTCTGTCCGAACCCGGACCAGATATGCTTTAATTATATACCGTGATGGCCGAACTCAACTCGGGCCAGATGCAGTTGAGTTTGTATGGTGCTTTTCCACTTATCATTAAATGAAGCAGACATTTGAGTGCTCCGGCCATCTAGCTAAAAGTTTGACCCAAACCCAAACAGAACTTCTAATTTTTCGTCTGGCCCCTCTGTTACTGATGGGTTGTATCGAGTTCAGTTCAAGTATTAACACTCTACTTCATGTCTAGGAAATCTTAGATGGATTCAACAGAAGAATACAATGAATCTCTTGATCCACAAGTGCAACAACAGAAAGTGGAACTAAACCTAATCTTTAGCTCATAAATAACAGAAAAACTAAGGAAAAAGCAAACAACCAGGTCCACAGGTTCTTTGTGCTCTTGTCATCAACCCTGATGATGACCATGGTAATGGGTGTCGCAGTCTAGTAAGCTTTTTTTTTTTAACCCACAGGCCTGAAAAAAGTATCAGCTTCAAACGTACACACCCACACACTGTAAAGCTGTCACTCTGCGGTCTAGATTTACGTTTGTATAGGAGTGATCCTAAGTAGCCAGTAATCCGTGTTGGAGGGGTAAAGCGGCATTTAGAGAGCAGCCAGTGTTTAACACACTGAGACATCTTTGGATTCACTTCCTGGAGCACTTGCTGCGAACAATGCTGTCACTGTCTGAGCACCGAGGAGAAGAAGCACACACACACACACACACACACACACACACAGTGATACAAAGATGTACTCATGACCAGGAAAGTCTGTCTCTCCCTCAAGACTCAGGTAGAGAGATATCACAGTTGTCTAAAGACAGAGGACAATGAGCAAAAAACAAACAAAAAAAAACTGTGTCTGCGTGTTTATGGGTGTGTGTGTATTTTTGAAGCATGAACAGGAACTTTTTTTTTTGCTCACACATGCAAATTTAGGACCCCAAATTAACTATGGCTCTCCTGCTCAATTGTTCACAAGCGAAAGTAAGCTAAGAATGTAGGTGTGTGGGAGAAGTTCCTCAATAAGATAAAGCCAGTGTTTCCTTATCTTACTCATGAAAACTAATGTCACTAAATGGACTAAGACCAGTTTGTTTAACCTCACGAGGGAATATCTTACATCGTTTTCCTGTCTAAATTGTACAATTGGATAATTTAATAAAGGTTTTTAGTAAACATTGTCACGTGCATTTCAAATCAGCATACAGTATATCACAGCTAAAACATGAAATATGTCTTGAGGTACCTTTAAAGTTTAACTATGCACATAACTTCTGTGGTTGAGTTTGGTTCACAGTGCCTGTCAGGAGGTACTGGTTTGGGTAACCAGGTGCTGTTCATTCAGATAACTTTATCTGTGCTATTGAATGCACGTGGAGGCTCTACACCTACCGTCACTCCCACAGCTTATCAGATATCCTCATACACACATATGCATGCACCTTCTCTACTGCTTGATGCCAGCAGAACACCGTACACACCTTGAGCCAACATAACAGTAGGACAAAAGTTTACAACCATGTCATGTCCCCTGGTTTTTACATTTTTATGCTCCATAGGTAGTTGTTTTATTTCAGAAGCATTTTTTGTTACATTTCTGGAAATTCTCTTTTCATCCCGATGGCAGTGAATACATTAAATGCACCGAGAGCATAAAGAAAAAAAATCCATCATCTGTAGCAGCAGGGCTGAAAAAAGCCTGACCAGTGATTTTACTCGACCCAAGCAAAACCACTGGATGGCCTATCTACCCGTCTACCTACTTCCTACTGGCACGCACTCTGCCCTTGCACTCATTGCAACAGCCAAGAGTCTCCCACAAGGGATTGCAGGCTGATGTGTTACCGATCTGTTTTTATAGCTAAAGCTACGAGCTATGGCAGAGAAGGTACCCACAGCAACTTTCAGTGGCAAAGTTGCAACTAAAAAGAAGCTGGATATTGCAAGAAGTAAAACCAGAATTAACACTGGTGTGGCTTTTAGCCAAAATGGCTGAAGACAAGTTGAACCAGGAGCTAAAGAGTGGGCCTAAATGCATGTGGGTCGCTCGCAGGGCATCTAGTCTCTCCTTAGAAGTTTTTGAAGCTATTGAGAACCAAATCCACACTTGGTTGTCAGTTACAAGGACATTCAATGAGACTGTGACATGAAAGCCAAATTGCTGCGATACAAACTTTCAGGAGACAAAAAGTGCTTTATAGCTTCACAGGCCAGTTGCTGTGAATCAAAGCTGTGAAAGGACGCGATCGCCCACTTTTATCTTTGGTGTTGTGTGTTCAGCATGAAAGATGCCGATGACCTTTAAACCTGTGGTATGTGTGTGCTTGCATGTCCTCAAGTCATATTAAGTGCCAACACCGAGAGCACAATGACTGCATTGGACAATACCAGCGGTGTGCAGAGTATTTGTTGTGGCACTGACGGTTGTTAAAGTTCTATATTATTTGTTAAAATCATATTAATCACAGAATTCTGAAAAAAGCAAGTAAATGCAAAAATAGCAGTTATTAACAGCTAATAGCTTCAAATGTGGGCACAATTAACAAACTACAATTACTGATTCATGGTTGTATGTCACATGAGAATGGGACAGATGTGAGGTCACTGACATTGACCTTTGGTCTCTGACCACCAAACTCTAATTAGTCCTGACATATCCCATTCAGAAGAATTAGGGCTCATGTATTTTTCTCTGCACAGTTTTGCAAAAATGTTAGAGAATTGATAATGATCAAGGAAACTATATACATGCAGCAGCAGTGATCCATCATCTTGAGCAGGCAGTGTATCTGAAGATATTCTTTTTTTCAGTAAATACACCTTTTTGTGGAAGAGCACAGTCACATGTCTTTTCCACACATAATTAAGATTTCTTACCACTGACTTGACTCTCTGATAATAAATGCACATCAGCAGTTAGGCTGTGTTCCACATTTTCACACTATCCAAGATTTGCAGCTGAGGAATGTCAAGCATTTGAACCTGTTAATAAGATGGGAGTAGGAACGGTTTTGTAACATTGCTGAAAAACAGTACATATGATATATGAGAAGCAGTACAGTTCAAGGGTTGGTTATCAGGTCATGAACTTTTTCATTTTCCAAAGTGACAACCACTCAAATAAATCTAATTCCACACTTGACACAATACGAAATCAAAACAATAAAAACTTTGTGCATTGTTTCTGTTGTAAAAGGAATTGCACTATTGTCGCTGAGTAAAAGCTGGTGTGTGCTTAGTGATTATCCATTACACAATCCTAGGAAGCAGATGGATTCGATATGTCGGGGTCTGTGTCTGCATGAAGTCATTACAAATGAAGCTGAACTGCGGCCCCATCACACCAGCGCAAACACATATACACACAGCTGGGGCATGAGCACACAAATGGTCGCACACTCTCGTGAGTTTCTATAGCAACTGCAAACAAACAGTCTCTGCGTGTGGTGACTCCACCCCAGCAGAAAAAAAAGAGAGAAACCAGTGTTTCACTGAAAAACAGAAATAAAAGTAAGATGCAGAACAACAGCAACGATGAATGTAGCAACGAGGGACATCACGTGGGATTCTGCAGCAGCATATGCTTCACTTTATGCATGCTCTTTTTTCTTAGAAACACAGCTCAAAGAAATCCTTCACCATGTGCAAGTGTTTACCCCCCCCCTCCCCTTAAAGTACCTAAACTTTGTTAAACCTTTGGCTTAACCATGCAATCATATTCTTAAAGCTTCCTTGAATTTAGTAAAGAGCCACAGTCTCTCTTGTTTAGACATTTGAAAGATTCGATTTCACAACAAGGCTGTGGAATTGTGAAAGAACCTCTTCCCACCAGTATCCCATGGGGCTGTTGTTGCTCCACCATGACAGTCCGAGTTTTAACACAGAGTGAATAGCCACCCACACACTGCAAAAAGGCTTTTTAACTCACCTTAAAGCTCCAGAAAAGAGTACGAACCAACAACAGACATGCAGCTTTGTGGCAAAGTGAATGCTGGTTATTCTGGACTTCTGGCATTTTTCACTGTGATTAGTGAAGTCCACCTTGGCCTGCACTGCAAAGAGCACTGTGCATGCAGAACTGACTGAAGGATAAAATAGAAATAATATTATGTTCGCTGTAATGTTTTTAATGTAGCTTCTACAGTACCACAGCCTCCCCAGTGGTCTCCTTTACATCAAAAGAAGAAATGACAACATGTGACAGAGCATTGACAAAATCTGTGGTGGCCCAACAATCTTTCAGCACTGCAGAATACCATGGTTTAAGTTTGATAGTTGATTATTATGCTTCTATTATCTTATCATTTTCATGGCTGTCTGATAACTGGTCCTTAAATGATCGATTAAAACACTAATTGTGTAATTAACATGATTAGAGGAAGCTAGCTTATTGAATATTGATATGGAATATGACAAAACCAGGGCTGATCTAGAAGCTTCAAAATTTAGGGTACAACTACAGGTACAATTTCATATTTCTAAAAACTGTCCATAAAGCTGCTATCTGGGGAAAACGTGCAGACTACAGTGTGGATTCATGGGCTGTGAATCAAATGGGTGGTCTCCACAGCTTGGAGCTCAGCCAGGGGGCCTGAGTTCTTGTTTTATTTGAAAGAAAATCTCAGCATGTCTCTACCACAACAGGAAAGGAAACAAGCTCTTCTCAGTGAGTTACTGTCTCTGTGCTTTGACCCCTTTTAGGACATCTGACCACTCAATGATGTGCTGTCAGAACACAGTCAAAAGAGAGCCTCCACTGTGTGTGAGGGCGTCTCTCCGTGTTCCCAGTTCTGCCAGGCTCAGCCCTCAGGAGCTGTGACACTAATTCATACAAAGGATCTGCCGTGGAAAGTGGCAGCAACGGATGCTGATGACATTCTCAAGGTCAGACATCTTGCTGGACAGGCCTCTAGGGTCCTTCCATGCATTGTCAACAAATCACTAACTGAACAGTGCAGTCATGGAGAGCCCGACAAACATGGCTGAAGAATTAAAAAAAAAAACATTGAGGAGACTTTGAACTGGAAAAAGACCATTTACTATAGCTGGTGCTTATGGTAGCTGTCAAAATGGTTTCTGTGCTAAAACATAAACACTGGTGAAGGAGTATGGCGGTATTCCTTTAAGAATTCACTTTAGTGTCCTGGTACTGCAAACAAGATCTGACCTCACCATTCCCTCAATCAACTGGCTAGAAATCATTAACATGTAAAATTTCACAGTAGTGTTGTTTCATTCAGCTCTTCTTCTGACTGGCTGGTGCACATGTTGAAGTGAGCCCGTAAATCTTCTTCCCAAAGTCTCCCTGGAACAAACAGCGTCCTGGTTCTGCTGGAAGTCAATGATCAGAGACACCTCTGAGATGCCAAGCCGTCAACATTGGGTCAGAGCTCCCTATTAAAGGATTCTGTTGTAATTTAATATGTGGTTTGTGCAAATCATTCTATTGATCTCTATCTCCTTGGCACTCTTATTTTCTGGTTGTCCAAATGTGTAGTCTGCAGTGTGTCAGTGTCTTTCTCCTCATCTCTGACAGTCACACATACATGCACATGTGTGTGTGAAGGAAGAACAAGCTTCCCGTCAGGATGCGGGGTCTAGCAGGGGAACAGTGGCACACAGCTAGAAGTCATGACTTTCTGTTGAATCCTAGTGTGTTGGAGTGTGTGTGTGTGTGTGTGTGTGTCCTTGTGCTGTATACATTCATGTGAAATTGTCTAAATCCTGACTGCTCTGACAGCTAAGTGAGCATACCTCATTTCAAACAAGTCATTTCATCGACTCTGGGAAATTCTTCTTCAGCATCAAAGAGATTTTAGGCTCATACTGTAGTGGAGCATTCATTCATACACTCATGCACAGCAGCGCTCCACATGAACCCGAATATGACCAGCTATCCTACATCACAATTATTTACTGGTCTATATGAAATCTGGATAAAAAGACCAAAAAGGAACAAATACTCATGAGCCTGAGGCTCATACTGTAGATGGAATGTAATGAAGAAGAATGTAGACATGTAATGCTAAGGAACATGTTAAGGAAAAAAGAAAAGAACTATGTGCATCAGGACATGTCAAGCACTTAAATGCCACTGTATCACAGGAACTTGTATCAGGTGATTCTATGAAATTACAGTTTCCTCAGAACCAAGACCCTGGTCAGGAAGAGCTTAATAGTTTTCCAAAGCAAAGCGGCATATTAATACGGTAAACTTATTGTTCCTGACAACCAGTGTGCTACATGACTCGCCAGGGAGACTAGGACCTCGTGATGCAATCAGGAAGGAACACGCTGAAGCATGGGTCAACAAAGAGACAGCTGCCACAGACGAGTGCTACAGTAATTTTCTGCTCTAAACAAACTTGGAAACCTTCGCATTGTGTTTTCACAGGTAATGGATCAATTTCTGTTGTATGTGAAATGGTGGTTTAAAAATACTGCTTTTCACTTGTAATATATTAAACTAAAAGCAGCTTGCTGGTCGCATCTTAGCTTCACCAAGCCCCTCCCTTGTTTTGCCCCCTGTGTGTGAGTTTTAGGTGCTAGTATGAACTATGTAATGTTCCCAGTCTGAGTCCAGCTGTGGACTGCTGTTGCACGTCATTCCCCATCACTCCTTCCCCTTGTTTCTTCTCACCTCTCTACTATCAAAATACTGAAAAAAACTTACAATTCACAACTTGCCATTGATGTCAAATACCAATAAATACGAGAGCTTTAGTATAGAAACAAAAAACTATTAAGTTTTTTTTTTGATATCGATTTGATTTGATTTTATTCTTTCAAACATGTAAAGACAGTCAATATGTCAACACACATAATTTCACACATATCCAACCAATGCTAATCCAATATCAATTTGCTTATACCTAGTACATGCTTGAATGGAGTAGGAAGAAGTCAGACTTATCCAGTCCTACCCCATGACATCATCTTACCATCATTGGTTTGCAAGCAGTATTACTACATAGATAATTTTGCTCTACACCACGCTAGTGATATACTAAAAAATATTACAGACTGTTAACATTCTTACATAATGACATACTTTGATAATTATCTTCTACATCACACAAGTAGAAATATTACATAGTGTTAACATTCTTACACCACACCCTCAATGTTACACCTGATTAATCATTAAGCCTGTTCTTGCATATATCTTGATTGACACATACCTTTATATTTATGTTTAAACTCATCAATTCTCTTACTGTTTTTTATGTCCACACTTAAATTATTCCATAGTTTTACCCCACTTATGGAAATACAAAATCTTTTTTTGGTTGTACGTATAGCATGAATTTTTAAATTTAACTGACCTCTTAAATTGTATCAGATTTACCCAAACTGTAAATTGTAAATATGTATTTTCATTCTCAAGCTGAGGGATGTGATCCATCTCTCTGTTGAAGAGAACACATTAATAGTGTTTACTGTTGGGATTTCTTCTTGCTTTGTTTGTTTCAAATGCACACTCACTTATCTGCTTGGCAGTGTGACAGAAGGATCTTTATATTCTGCAGAGTTAACTTGCAGCATGCTCGCACCACCATCACATGCATCGCTGTCAGCTTGAACTAGGCAGGCAACATACCAAAGGATCTAATGACAGATAAGCTACTATAGATAGTGAGACTTTTAAAAAGGCAAAACTAGAGCAAAGCAGGTGAAAGAAGGACTGCACAACTAGCGGCAGGTCAGGGGGATTATCTCATCAACCTCGAGGTTTTGACGTTTGATCATGTTCCCTTGGGGATTCAGATAACTTAATGTTAAATCAAGAAAACCACCACAGACTAATGGTTACTAGGAAATATAGCTTGCAACTGTGCATCAGCATCAACTCATACTAGATCAGCTCACTTATCTGGGAAATTTACATTACTGAAACCTAGATAAATCAGAAGTTATTTTGTGTGACAAAAGTAATTTATTGAGCCAAAAAAAAAATCACCTAGGGCCAACATTAAAGCAGACCATTTACACCTGTTGTGCTTACACTCTTGTCCACTGTGGCTCATAATGAATACGAAAAGAGGACAAGTTTAAATTTGCACATCACCATTAAAAAAAAAAGCCCTTTTCAGATATGCACCAAAATGCTGAAATTATCCAGACTTTACCTGGAGGGGCTGTATGTGAGAACACAGATGTCTGAGTCAGTTGACCTGGACTTTAAGGGGACTTTACCCTGCCGGTTCCCTAGAACAAAGTCTGCGTAGCAATGAAAGAAAACAGCCCCATATATTCTGGACCATTCACACAGCTAGGCATGTTGATGACGTTCTAT
Organism: Monopterus albus; assembly: GCF_001952655.1. Classification (NCBI taxonomy): domain Eukaryota; kingdom Metazoa; phylum Chordata; class Actinopteri; order Synbranchiformes; family Synbranchidae; genus Monopterus; species Monopterus albus. The sequence continues at coordinate 193,907 of NW_018128292.1, forward strand.
CATGTGACCAGTGAAAAGCCAGAAGAATGCAAACATTCAATGGTGAAGAAGAACATTAATGAAAATATCAAACTGTAGACACAACAAGATTGGGGAACTTAAGAGCCGGTGTCAGAATCGTCAAATTTAAGGTACGGCAAGAAACTTTGGCCATGTGACCATGTCATGTCCAGCCTCCTGCATGCTCCTGAATCTCCAGACATTGTTCAGAGTTAATGTATGAAACTGAACAAGAATGTGAGAAGTGCAACTCACAACAGCCTGATTAAAAATTAGCACAGGCTTTTTCCTTGGCCTCATAAACTTTCTAAACATGGGGAATCAAGGAATGTAATGGAATTACTTATCTCTTGACTGATTGATGATTAAAACTGATTTAATAAGCACGTAGGGAGGATGTCTCCAACAGTTTGGGTAAATCTGATCCTTGGCAAGTGAATCCAAGGTGAACTCCAGTAGAAATGTGTTTACTTTTTTTTCAAAGATCATCAAGAAACTAGGAGGCACCCTCAGCTAACTCTCAAACCCTTTGTCCTAAAGTGATAATCTTAATTTACAATATTGTACCTTTATTTCCAAGCATATCTACTTCACACCTTTAGTAAAAAGGAATGCAGCTGACCAAAGGTACTCATGTCATGTCAGCTTTGCAGACATCCCAAGTAATGATTTAAATTGCCAACACAGACGTGTAATCCAACACTTGGCCTTAAGCCAGGGGCCACATGGAACACCGAGGTGGGAGGGAAATCCAAGTTCTTACATTACGTCTCAATTAGCCACCGATTTGTTGACGAAGCAGGTGAACGCCAAGATCACCCCCGGGGTCCACATTGCAATGTCACTTTCAATCAGAAATGATCAAACACAGGGAAACAGAGAGAGAAAGAGAAGGAAAATGAGAAATGGACTAGGAGAATGAGCTCACTGAAGGCATGCTGCTGCAATCTGTCTCCTGGCCCACGAGAAAGATCACTTTGATACAATTTTCAGCTGCGCAAGGCGATACCACAGCTATGCACTAAAAAATTCCATGACTCCCTTCTTTCTCTTTCTCTCCCTCTTCATCCTCCGAGACTGACAGCACCATCCTCCTCCCTCATTTCCTCCCCTGTGGTGTCTCCTCATGTATATCTCTGGTTATTAGCTAAAAAAAACACAGGAAGATAAAGTGACAGATGGATGAGAAACACAACCCAGCAGCTGGCCTCACTGTAGGGTTTCCCAACAATCAAGCCACTACAGGATCATATAGTAGAAAGACAGTCATCACTGGACCCACAGAAGGAGAGCACTGAGGGTTTTTTAAAGTTGAGGTGGTTATTTGACTCATTTACAAGCTGGTCATTTCAGTTTTTGTCTTCCACTGACACATAAACAGCAGTATACTGTACTTACAGTATCAGCTCAGCTCAAGACCTCCCCTCTGTTTAACCAATCAGAAAAACCACCCACCATCGCAGCAGGCCATTCTTGGATCTAGTGACAAGCATGACGGGGTGTTTCCACATTTAAAAGGAAAGCAAGGAAGATTTATAGCTCGTAGGTGACTGATGTAAAGCGTGACTGTGTATTGCACATGGAGGAACTAATTTGTCACCAAAAATGAGACACAATTGTCATCACCCGCTGACAATACTGGATGGCTTTGACAGAGGACACCAGGTGGAAAGACTGATTCAGGATCTGTGTGGATGGAGAAAGATTTTGATGCTCTGGTTAGCTGCTTCTGTAAGTCTTGTTTTGTTAAAAGCTCTTTCACTTAATTTGATTGTTTAGTGTAAAAAAAATTCTGTGACTGGATTCTATCAGAGGGTTTTCTCCATGGTAATGTCATTTGCAACTTGTTATCAGACATTCTTATTCTCTACTTCTTTTCCTTTCTGAACAGTGAATACAGATTCCTCCACCTGCTGGAAGGGAGAGTTATTTCTCTCATGCAGGCGCAGAACTACAGTATGTGCTAGCTGGCTGTTGGCTACAGCCTGCGTGGTGTGTTTAACTGCCATTTTTTGACCCAACTGGCTCAAATTAAGACTCCTTTTAACTACTTGTCATGTGCTTCAACCGAGGCACTTTTTGTGACACTGTAAAACTTCACTTGTCAATAAAAAAAAAAAACATCTTTTATTATATGCCTGTCCTTCTGTGCATCCCTCCCCCCTCCACTCCTCTCTTGCCTTCAGCTTGCATGTGAATCTGTGAATCCACCCATCTCTAACCCTCTTCCTGTATGGCTCAGTGAAACCTCAAAGTTCATTTGACCGGCTGTTTGTTTGCTATCCAGGCTGTTTGCCTCTGCTCCTCCTCTCTCTCCATTTCCCACTTCCACTCTCCCACCCTCTCTTGGCCCCTCCACTCATCTGTCCCCTCTTCTATCATCTGTCCACTGTCTTCTCTTGGACAGTGGACAGTGCAGCATCCTGGCAGCGCTCCTCAGTCCCCACATGGGCGGAAAAATAAACAAGCATCTACATGTTCCCAAGGAATTTTAATGACTTCCATAATTCTGACTTTCGATACCTGCCAAACCCTTTGCGCCACGAGGGGAAGCAGTGGACACTGGACAGGCCATTTTAGCGGCACTGATGACGAGCTTTGTGAACCCGAGCCAAGTAGTATGCTTTGAAGTGCTGAGACGATGCCAAATACTTCTCAAGCAAGAAGCCATAGGAACACATATACAAACTAAAAATGCAGAATAAAAGTTTTAAGTAAAACAAACATCTAGTGCTTATTAACATTTTATAATAGAAGAATAAAGGCAAACAAACAATGAATCAGAGAAAATGGAGACAAGTGCACACTTCCACTCATTCTCTTCTCAGTGGTATTGTTGTTAACTTCAGGCGTAATCTTGAAAAGTGACAGAGGTAGTTGTAGGAAAAAAGAAAAAGGAGATCCTGACAATCACACACCTCGACAATCACTGTGCAAAGTGGGTGAGCTATCAGTCACATGATACTGGAAAGTGGGTTTCAAGTACTTTGTTTAAAGCAAACCAAGGTCTTTATATACAACAAACATTTTGGCCCAATCCCATTTTTACCCATACCCCTCATTTTCAGCTAACTCTAAACAGAGTTATAATGAGTAGTGGGTGAAATGGGACAACCCTTCAATATATCTATGTGTCATCAGTAGTTAATAATGATGGTTAGGTAAACAGATGCAAAGAGATATTTGAATTTTTTTAATCACACAATGCTGTTTTCATCTCTGGTGATTTCGCTTGCATGGTCTTTGACCACTGCTTCACCCTACTCTTCTATCATAAAGAGATCTGGGACTACACATGGACACACAAAGCAGAAGGGTTAGGGCTAAGTGGTCGGGGCAAGGCAGTTAATTGGGATTTGGCCTTTGTACATCTGCTCACAGTTGTGCACAGTATAGTATGCTATGGGCATCCCAACCGTATCTAAATTTGTCATGAGTAATTCTCCGAAGCTAAATGGTCTCTTGTATACATGATTTGTTTGTGACTGCGACAAAGAGGCTCCTCAAGAAGAGTGCCAAAAAAACAACAACAACAACAACAACAACAACAAAAAAAACGATTTGCACAAAATAACTCAATAAACAGTCTACTGTAACTTTAGACTATTGCAATCCAATTCCAGTTTTACCAACTCTTGTCCATCATATTTGCCATTACTCTTAATATCAGTTTTTAACTATGTGAATGCTCACTCAAGACACATTTTACACACATGCCTGGCCTTCTCTTCACCTTCATTAGCAGCGCATCACAAAATCAGGCAGTGTGTTTTGTTACAAATGTGTGAGCGGTGGGGAACACCCAGCCCACTGGCAGGACCAGTGTTTGGAGTTCTGATCTTCTCAGTTATGTTTTTCTTTCCCTCTCAACCCGGGACCAGCTGCAGAGGAAATTACAATACGAGGGGAAAACAACAGAGATTAATAACATCTCCTCCCATCTACCCACGCTCCAACCTCACTCACTCATTTCTCCCTTCAACCTTTTTCTCTGTCCATGTGGTGTATGCACTCCCCCACTCCACTTCTCAATCTGCATTTCTACTTGGTTCAGCTACAGGGTTACAACCCTTGACCAGTGAAACTGATATGTCACTGTGCAGCAGAAACTAAGGAAGCTCACACACTAACACACATTTTGTTAGTCTCTTTTTCCCCTTCTCTCTCAAGAACAAAAAATTTGGGCTGTGTGTTCTCAAACTTGAAGTCCGAACATCGCAGCTGAAGGCAATCAAGAGATTTGTCCGTCCCTCTTTGTTTTGCATGTGTAAAAGTACTTTATCTGAACAGTACAAAAGCTTCATGATCCCCTGACAGTTGATTTTTTTTTTTTTATATGCTTCTTTCATTTTATTTCATTCTTTTGTATTTCATTTGTCATTCTTTTGTAGTCCTCACTGTTTGGGAAATACATACTGACTTTGAAAGTCTCAGAGATGACTAAAGCACAAAGGCACAGTCCACTACAAAGGGTGCTAACGTATCAGTATTTTCCAATGAACCTGACTAGAAAGACACAAATGAAAATGATAGTCCAAAATCTCCTTGCTCCTGTCCACTTTGGTTCGAGACACAGGATAACATGTAAGACTGTAGGACAAGCCAGTTCTTACAGCTGAGACACGTTCAAGATTAACAGGGTTTACAGAGGATGAGAACCAAAAACAACTGAAAGAAAATAAAGTTTGGAACTGAAACGTGGACGTTCTCTGAGAAACATTTGCTGTTTTTCCCTTGGAGACTCTGAAGAACAGATGAATTGGGTTTGACTCTCACAATAATGACTCAGCAAACCATTCCTTTTAACTATTCCCAAACCTAAACCACAGGGGGCTGCCCCCTGAACTACAATGCCCCCACATGGCACAAATAAATAATGTAAACCCATTATATAAAAAGTCCTTAAACTTCTTTTTCTTCTTACCATCACCCGCCATCTTCACCTAGATTTGTTTGACTTGCTTTAGTCAAATCCATAATGTGATACAATACAGCCTGCTGTGAGTAAAAGGTAGTGGGTGAGCTGTACCACTATATTCCCTGTTCTCCTCTTCTACACCGTCTCTTTGCTACTGGTGCACATTCAAGCACTTGTTTGCATTTAGTAATTTGGAGAAGGCTCATTGTTGTGGCTGTTGTGACTGTGGCTGCGGTAAACACAGCTTTTGCTTTAGTAACTAGGCTTGGTTACAGCCAAAAATCTAACTACCACCGTTTCCAGCACTGAGCTCTTCAGCTGTACTATGATGCAATTCCCTCGGTGGGAGGTGTGGGATGTCAGTCTGGAGTCCCAGCTCACTGAGCCCTGCTCACATATCCCCTTCTGGACAGAAGAATCCCCATCCTGACATCATAAATGACTTCCAGGTTTTAGGAAAGATAAAAGAAATGACAAAAAAGAGAAAGAGAGTCAAGAGAAAACAGAGGCTGTGTGCTCAGCCTCCTCATTACCACAGTCAATATTTGCCAGGATGGAAAAGCTTCTCACTGTATTATGAAGTAATTGTTTTGGGGTGTAAAAAACAAGGTTTGACAGTGTATTCCAGTGATATACTGTATGTTTGCTCATTTGTGTTTATGCTGGTTGGTTGGTATGATTCTTACTTGTAAAGGTCGGGATAAGCAGAGTAAAACTGTATCCTCTTCCATGTTTGCTCTCTTTTATATTTTCTCAACCTGTCACACATCCCATTACACAGAGCTACAATCTCCTGCAAACAAATGCTACAAAATAAAAATTTCTCAAGAGTTTTTGGAAAATCTCACTTTCTTTCTAGAGCTTGAAATAGAGACTTCATTTTTTCCTTCTTTAGCAGAGTTCAGGATTTCAGAATCTCTACTGAAGATTTAAGGGATTGAGAAATTACACTTACTACCTCCCATAAGGATGATGGCTTGTTGTAGACAAACCTGGAAGTTAGCATCACCCTGGTTCTCTCAAAAATAAAAAAAAAAGCCAATAGTATTTTTCCATAGGTTTTGGATTATTGAGGAAAATAAGCTCTTTGACAGACATTGGTTTATGACAGATGTTTTTTTCAGCAAGATCATCTTCACAGTGTAATAAATGAGTGTACAATAATGAAGCAGTAATATTTGCAGATGGGAAAGTGAATGTCATGCCATCAAAGGAACCCTAAGTTTCATGAAAAGTAAAGGTTGGTCACAACTGCTGGGGAGAAATATCCTATTGCACGGTGTCCCTGAGTCATCTTGTGGTTTTGATGAATATTGCAAAATACTTGATGGAAACTATTACTCACAGCATCTTGCAGCACCCAGTAACTGTGTGCAATCTTAGTATTTGTCATCTGAATAAATATTAAACCCTGACACTTGGAGACACTTGAGAACCTTCAGTAATTTTAACAGGTGCATACAGAGCATTTCTTGTACACACAGCTGTGATCCACATTCAGCAGCAAACCATGAGAGCAACATGTCAGGAGATCGAGTCACTTAGTGAAGACAGGTTCCCATGAACTCTGACCTGGCCAGAGCCATCTATAAAAAGTGTTGAGACAAGTCCAAAATATTGAGATTCACCAAAAGTCACAAATATCAATATATTCAATGTTCAATAAAGACATGAACGATCATGACTGTTTGTGTTTTATCAACTTAGAAATATTGTGTTTGTTGATATCTGTGACTTTGGTGAGGATCAGATCACATTTCATGACCACCTTATGAGGAAAACCAGGAATTTTCAAACAGTGCCATTACGTTTTCTTGCGACTGTTTATAGAGAGTACAACGTTTTCGTCTACTGTCTTACCATCATTTCAGACAGTAATAGCTGCAGCAGGATGACAGATACTCATTAAATGAAACAATAAGTCAACCAAAAAGCATCAATCCCTCTTTTCTGGAGGCTTTTCCAGGAATCTGATTAAGTAACATAATTAAACCATCTGTGGGTGAGGACAACAATGAGGGTACCAACCACTAGATCTGAATTTAAGTCAGTTTACTTTGTTGCTAAACAAAATGATCATGACTGCAAAACAATTTTCACATTGCTAGTTTGCTTTCTCCAAAGAAGTCTGATCATAGTGAGTGTGTGCACCTGCATTAAAGCTGAAATGTGGGAGCCTTTTTAGGCCCCTCTGTGGGACCTGGCCCAAATACATTTGGTTTAACTTAGAGCTGGACCAGGGTTCAATCCGATTCAAATCACAACCATCGAGAAAGATCAAACGAAAGCTGAGAGCTTTCATCATTCATAAACTGACTGCAAAGACCGTTTCACTCAGCCAGTGACACCCTGAAGACTTTATTGAGTGCGCCTTTATATACAAACCTTCATCATAAATGTAAAAGTTACAAATATATACAGGGTATCCAGGCCGTCACACACACACACAAATGACATACACACACAGACTGTGGTTGGGGATGGCCTTCTTGAAAACAAAATTTAATGCAGCTGACTCGGACAGCTGGAAACCATGCTGTATGACATAATCATGGGTTTGCTAGCCAATCTATTTAACTCTCTCACACACACACACACACACACACACACACACACACACACACACACACACACACACACACAGAGCTCCATTACATAAACTAGCAATTTACAACACAAGACAGAAAGAAGACTAACACCCTTTTCTTGGACAATAAGACACCTCTTTCCTATCTTTTTTTAAACTAAAACACACACACACAGTCAATCATCCCTACTAAAGTCCAAACATAAGATGAGGAACTCAAGAAGTGCTGGGATCAATGAGGTGGACTGAGACAGTGGGATTCTTCAACATCACCGACCTCATTTTGGCAACTTTTAAAATATTATCAAACAACACATCCAAGACTGAAGTGCAATAAGTCATATCCACCACTGAGATAATATATTAATTTGCCAAAAAAGACTTGTTTCAAAATCTTGACTTGAAACCAGGCTTAAATTGTTGAATTCAGATGGAGACACAAATGCCCTGGAAGAGGAAATCAAGGCCAGCAGGACTGTAAATCATTCAGCGTGAAGCAGCAATATTTTTTTTCTTCAAGGGCCCAGCACACAAAGTCATTCCTGAATTAATGAGAAGACTTCAGAGAGTGGCCAAAAAGACGAAGTCCGGACAAAACTTGTTGCAAGGGTCCCATTTTGATGCGTCTGCCTTCCAGGGCATTTGTGAATCCATCTCTGCAAAAGAACTCAGGACAAATATTTGATCAGACGTTTCAGGATTTGCTAAGAGGACCGAGGTCATCACCATGGAAGTAGCATGTGTATTCAGATTATACCTATCCTCAGACGGAGTAGAATCTCAAAGCAGAATATTAAACATCCACAAAATGAAACTAACAACATGCTAAATTTGCATCCAAAACAACCATGCATATTTAATTTCTTTATCAGACATTTTGATGCATTCTGAGCATGTCAGATAACGCACCCAAAGCAACTCATCTCATTTACTGAGCAATCCACAATGTGATTGACACCTACATCTCAACAAGAAGCAGATCCAATATCCTCCTCCCTTCAGCCAAAGTGAAACAAATGTAAACATTTTATATGTACAGAGTACACATTTTAGTTTTAATGTATCCTACTATGATCCTGTTACATAATATTATCTGACTAAAGCATTAGGCAGCTTGGTGATGGGAAAAAAAGAAACAGAAGCAATGAAACAAGAGAGAAGGAAAGACATGAGGAAGTCATTGTCTTCAGGAAGCCAAATCATGGACGCAGGTATCTGTGTCATTCATGTGAATCCACTTCATCATTTCAGCATGGAGAGGATTAACTTGACAGCAAGTTAGGATTTATTTGCCAGAAGCCGAGAAGATATGTCAGCTGTGCTTGTCAGGAGGAACAGTCTGATGACAGGGAGTAAGAAAACTGTCTATGAACTGCAAATACAGAACTTTAACTCTATGGGGACATGAAAATGTTTTGAACTTTTCACACTTTGAAACTTTGCCGTTACCTAATTGCAACTCCTGGCTGGAGGACAGGATGGAGAGCTGGCCTTACAGCGGAAAGATTTGGTGTAAGTCGAAGTTTGACACCACCTCAAAAACAACTGCAGCACAATCAAGATTCAAGTGGGCCTCAAGTACCACTTATATTTCACTCCCTAACCCAACAAATGATTACACTTTGCAGATAAACTGCAGAGAGGAAACAGAGGGGAAACATTTGCAGCAAAAATCTGTCATGTAGAGCAGATGCAGAGATTCTCTGGTGCAGAGATTTCTGTGCTAGAACTTGAGCTGAGGGTTTAAGAGAACCAAGCAAACAACAAGTGGTTCACAGCCTCGAGGCATGGACTGCAAATCCTTGATCAAGCAAAGCACCTCAGTCAAATAAAGTGCAGCAACTTCACAGATGACAAAGAAATAACATGAGAAAAGAGCAACCAAAGCGCAGACTTTCCAATCAGGCAGTCAGTTACCAAAACATGACAGGGGGCCTTTCATAGGAACGCCCAGAAAACAACAGCCAGAAATAGAAACGAGCAGCTCTTAACAGCTCCTTATCACTGCTCAGTCAATGGTAAACTGGCACCTATGGAAAGTCAGATCAGCTGAAGCACTTGGTGGTAACATGCCTATGTTTCCTCAGGGGCTAAAAGGCAGGATAGGAGCCACAAGGAAAGGAAGAATTTCAAATACCTTACGATTCAATTGAAAAAAAAAAAAGACCTAAACACAGGTGACAGGTCTTTCTTCTTATCAACTCGGCCCAGATACATAAAACCTATCCCCCTCTGCAAACTACAAGCACAAGAACCTCCTCCCTGCCATCTACCCACTAAGCATGCAGACACTTGAGAGGGCAGCACCTCTCCTCTGCACACAGAAAGCCATCTCAGACCTATTCACAGCACCCAGCTCTATTCTTCTCCATAGTAAAAGGATTCTTGATCTGAAAAGAAGGAAGAGGGCCTCTGCTATTTCATTTAATATGAAGCAACCAAAGCAGAGAGTCGTCTGTTCTCTATGCAGCTTGAAAGTTTCTTATATAGCCTCAAGTTTGCTTGGAGAATGAGGTACCAGAAAAAAAAAACCCATGCCTCAAACTTAGAGAAACGCATGTTTATCACAGATTCATGTTCTTTTCCACATTACTGTTAGCTCTGAGAAATGTCACAGAGACAGCATGATAACAGCCCTGATAGTGGAGAACATACTACGCTTTATGCGAGTCACAGAACACACACAGAGGCACAAACCATACTAAAATCAGCTGGCACTGTAAGAAACTGCAGCACATACCTGCTGGAAAGCCTATTAGGAGTTCAAATGCTGCCTTCCAATCTTCCTCTTCAGCAGACAGCTACGATCCACCTGCACTGCGGAGAGACCTCAGCCTCCACTGTTCCCTCTGCCTCTCTCTCTCTCTCTCTCTCTCTCTCTCTCTATCTCTAACACGCCTCTCCCATTGTAAGCGGAACGCGGTGCAAAACTGTTGCTGCCCTCTTTCCTTCACGCTCCTCCTACAGTATCTTCCTTTTTTCCTTAGGTGCTCTTCTTTCCTCCTCTAAATCAGGAGCTGCTCTCCTTTATCTGGTTCTGGGCAGAAGGAAACTGATAAAAAACAACTTATCTGCTGCATTGGCTGAAGAGGGCTGGCTAGCATGAAGGGGGGTGGTGGTGGAGGGGCTGAAGAGGAGAAAGGGAGGGTAAACCTGATTTAAATTCACACATACTGGCACACACAGTGTCGTGTCTTACCATAGTTATGAGGACATCCATTGACATAATGCATTCCCTAGCCCCTTACCCTATCTTAACGATCATGACTAAGCACCCAACCCTAACCTGAACCCAGAAATCAAGTCTTGACACTCAAAAAGCCGTTTGATTTGGAAGACCAGCTAAAATATCCTCACAACACAATCATACAAAAAACTGTCCACACTACGTAATGAAGATGTTGACTGACACACACACACACACACATTACATTACATTCATGTCCTGAAGACTTACTCTAACCTTAAACAAAGTAACCTCCTTAAAACTCTGTGATTTACTTTGTGGGGGCCCGACAGTGGTCCCCGCAAGGAAAGCAAGTCTACACAATGTTAATGAGCACCAGGGTTTGGGTCCCCACAAGTACAGGAAAACAAAACCACACAAACATACACACACATATTCTTTTTTCTCAACTCTTTTGAGACCAAACTTAATTCAAATCTACGCTCTACTCGCTCTCATTGCCTCTAAATTGGCCAAAGTCCTTGACCAGGCACAAAAAATGTGTTTCTTTCAGCTAAGTCTGACAGGACAGCTTTCCCTTACGCACCCTCCACTAAAGGGTCCCTCCCTCCCCATCATTCCAACAAAAGACAGCCGGCACTTTCCCTGATAGCGGCTTAACAACCTCCTCATGTGTGGAATCTCACTCCACACAAAAGACTGAGAGCAGGACTTGACCAAAACAATGAAAGGAGGGAGGTCTGGTATTTAAAAATGTGTGTAAAAACTTCAAGATGCTACACATCCTATGAGTTTTAAGTGTGCTTTTCTTCAGAATACATAGTAAAATCAAAACATGCCTCATCCTTTTAAGGAATAAAGTGATATTTTAGGGGAAAAAACGCATTCACTCTTGTCAAAAATCAGAGTAAAAGAGCAACACTCAAATAACTGGATGTTAATATCAAGTTGAAGCTAGCACGCAGGATGCTGGTAGGCAGGCTTTTTGTCACCTTTGAACAGAGCTAGGACAGCCATTTCCACATTTCCTGTTTTTATGTTAAAATAACCTATATTACCATATGAAAGGCTCACTCACTAACAGTTATTTTAGACTTGTCAGCAACTGCGCATGGGTGTCGATGCATACCTACGCAGCAAAGGGGTTCATAGGTAAGAATAGTTCGCCAATGGCTGCAGACAGTTCGACATGCACATCTACCAAATCACAACTACGTGTTATGTGAAGGTGCATGTGTCCTGCACACTCTGACCGACTCAGCTCTGACTGAGACATAGGTACACAGATCTCTGAAAACAAATTGTGAATGAGCAAATTGGTATTACTTGGCTAGACTGACCACCTATTCTCAGTCTAAGTGGTTGCTTTCTCACCTGAAAAATATCAGCACTTAATAACTTCACATTTCTGTACTTTGTTGTGTGAGCACTCCCTAGTTAGAAACTAACTTTCATACAAGAATAAATGCAACCATCTCCAAATGACAGATGCACATGTTCCTATATGTGCAGTGATGCAAAAGTCTAAATTTGACAAAATACTGTTTAGGTTGTTTATGCAAAGCTCAACTGAGGCAAGAAACATTTCTGCATTAAGTGTGTGCTCTCACTTGAGAGCAACAAACCTCGTGCTGCACGCGACAAGCTTTAATGGATATTCTTCATTTGTAGGTTTTCAACAGCTTGTGTAAAAGAAATATTTTCCAAGAGGCTTCAGACTTCTCAGAACTGTTTACAGGAATTAGAAATGGCATTGACTGTCATTTAACCCACCACATGTAAACTGTTGATGTGAGTAAATTATGGTCATTCAGAGTAAGAAATATCAAATGAAATTTTAATTGCTGCTTCATTAAAAACACTTCAACTTGGAGGGTGAAATCGTATGAAAGGCTCCTTCACTAACACTGCAGGTTGTCCAAGCAAAGTTCAACTGAAGTGATATCTCCTCCTAAGAAATATTTCTGCATTAAGTGTGTGCTTGGCTTTATTACTCACTAGCACAGGAACAAGGCAATAGTTACAGCAAGCAAAACACAACTAACTATATAGGTAACTGTATAGTTCAAATAAAGCAAAATGAGCTCTACATTCAGTATAAAGTCAGGAATCTATAGTGGTTGCTATATGATCTCTGCATACAAAATTAATGCACTGCAAATCAACAAATCCTGCTCGTCTGTCAGTATCCCTCCATTAACAGATCATGACTAATATTGCTCAGCTCAAATTTGCAGACAACAACTGGACAGTGACATACACATTTATGATCCTGATGGTGTATTTCACTGACACTAGCTGCTGCTGACTTAACCTCTGATGTTTGCATTTTACGACACATTAGCATTTTCAAAAAGGCCTCTATCCACACTAATACAACAGAGCAACAGCAGCCTGCCATCTGGTTAGGCTAACTTATCATGCTGTAGGGCTGCACTATAAGTCATTTTGTGAGTGTGATTTAAAATCCCTGTGCAATCTCAGTCTCACATGACAATGATTCTGCCATGTTTGCATTAGCAGGAACATGCCTTGCATCAAACCAAGCACTCCCTTTCTTCGCTACACTGCATTAACCAACAGCAGGAACGCGTCGCATCACGGGATCAGATGTAAGACTGATTCAAAACCAAATCCAACGTGTCTGACATGGTGAAAGATATTATGTACCCTCCTGCAACTATTTGTCAAACGTCATGCTGCCTGCCCTGTACACCTAGTGCCGTATAGCAGTTGAGGCAGAAATAAATCACTTTGCGGTTATTAGTTGTGGTTATTGATTAACACAGCTTAGCGAAGAAAAGGGAGCGCTTAGTTTGATACAAGGGATCTTACTGCTAATGCAAACATGGCAGAATCACTGTCACGTGAGACTGAAATCACACAGGAATCTAAATCACACTCACAAAATGATTTATCCTGCAGGCCTATCATGATGGGTTGCAGTAATGAAATATGAGTTTAACAACAGCTGCACTGTAGTATTTTAACCCTTCTGTTACATCTGACATTTTCCCTGTCAACACTAAAGCCAGAGATGCGAGGTCAGCGTTCTAAGTATCAACTGGACAATGTATTTGGTTCCTGACAGTTTAGACCATGTTCCCGTGTCAGTTTTAATTTGCATTTGCCCTGTCCTGAGCAGTGGTGCATATCCTTAAGAGCTGGGAATAGTAAATATGCCATAACCTCAGAACTCAACAAGAGCAAAACAACAATATGACAGCTGTCTTTTTATGTGCCAGCACGTATTCCTCTGACAGAGAACAAAATGTGGACAAAAAAAAAAAAAACCCACACACATAATTTCTCTACTCAGAGTCCAGATCTGTGCATGTGGAGTGAATAAACACTCACTGCAACCAGCAATACAACTGCAAAATCCCCAGAGAAACCCAGCATAATGCTAAGATTCACCTGCTCTCTCCTATTGGCCTGTGTCCACCATTGAAAGTATAGTAAAGTACAGTATGTGGGGTAGATTGAAGTTGATGCAGGACATTTGCTATACTTTTTGTAGAGAAATATGAGCTATATGATGTCAAACTGGACAGATAACACAGAAAGGACCTGTGGCAGCCACAGTATTGTATGTGTCTCTGACTTGGTAATAAAACCCCAATATAGCAACAAACATCAGGGGCTGACAGCTCCACAGAAGACAGTGGAACTGTATATATTACTTTATTAAACTACAGCATAAGTCCAAATGGTTTTATTTCATAGCTCCAGATGTTGACAACAATGACACTGAATAAATAACTTATGGGTCATACTTTGTAATAACTAAACCTGACAAAATGGCCCCATGGACTCCACTTTATTAATCATCCAGGTTAATTTTCCATGTTTATTCACAGAATTCAGTCGACTCCTGCCCTGAGGTGACCTCCCCTCCCAGAGTGGGACCTCTGTGGGATGGAGCAAGGGGAACCATCTCTGTAATACGACATGTTGACTGTAAAACCATGTGACAGAGGTAAACTTGGTATTTCATAATGACAGAAGGTCGGGAGGTGCTCATTTTGGTCAAAATTCATACTGTGACAAGGACTTAGGGTTAATGAAATGTAATAATCCAAATTACTGTTGACAAGGGCACGTTGTTTAAAACCGACTTTTCATCAGCTGAACAGTTACTGCCCCTTTGCAAAGACAAACAATACATATGGAATGGGAACATAAAAGTCATCATCATCTACCAACAGGCCATAAAAATATGAAAATTAAACCAGATCTCCTGCTGCGGTCCAGAGAGAGCAGTTAAAACATGAAGTAAATCTCCCATGACTGCCTGGCTGTGAAAGCCCCTCCTCTACAGGAGGCCTGGGCTTTAAGTCTGTTTGACTCCAGCGGAGACAGTGAGAGAAAGAGCCAGACAAACACAGCTCGCTGCCAAGCATCGTTACTCACTCTGCTCCACAGCCGGCCGCCAGATTCAGTCATCAGGATATTAGATAAAAACAACCTCCTTCAGAAAATCTCTCCAGCGGAGAAAACTAAATAAAATTTGGACAAATTATGGGTGAAAATGAAAGGGTTTAGACATTTTCAGTGGTTTTTTTTTTGTGCTTTGGGACACAATGACAGATGAGTGTATGTATGTTTTATTGACGTTGTTGGATGAACCAGCTGGTGCAATAAAGCACAATGCTGTTTTGATGGTGCACTTTCATGACAGCCATAATGATTCCAGGAATAAAGTTCTCCATAATAGATCTGGACCCTCCAAGCACAGTGGGGCCACAATGGAGCAAACCCATTTGAAGAGTTCCAGGTGTGTGATGGTTTTCATTCAGGACAAAAATGTAATTGATTAAATCATTTTTTGGATTTTTCTTAGATTGAAACAGATTTTAAAAAGGGATTTGTCATGTGGTAATTTATGTTATCATTTGTAAATTATTTTTGTTTTGTACTGTTTTGTTTGTATTTCCTTGTTGGCTTTTCTCTTTTGTGTTAGTGCATGTATGCATACATTGTTGGATATTGTGTTTGTGCATTTTCATAAGTATTTCAAATATTTTAAGTATCTAGAGACTAGCTAGGCACTGGTTTATGCTATATACATGTCCCTATACCAATAATCATTAAATACATACAAATAAAATGTAAACTAAGCTAGTTTTATTAGCTTGATGCATGGCACATGCATCACTTTGACCAATGTGCAACAAACTGTGTCATCCTAACAAGTTTCCTGTCCTGCAAACACATGTGTAAAACAGTATAAAACACTTCCTGACAAACCAGGGCACGGAGGAGAGGGACCCAGAATTGAACAGCACTGGAAACTGGTTGGTCTACATGATTATATGGAAGATTACATGTGGCAGTGCTTCAACCATTACAAGTTAAAGTGTTAACAAAATATCAGTGATGTGCTGTAAGCTCGAGTGAGTAGGCGACGCATTGCACCCACAATACAAATGCATTTATATAATTTATACTGCTAAAAATATGACCTAGTTAAACACATAAAAACAAGTACTTTAGCGTGGATTTTTCCTTTAAGACAAACGTGACCACTGTCAGGTCGTGTCAGACTTCAAGCACAGAGTGCTGAGCCGGAACACTCCCACCTCTTTGCCCTTCCTTTACTGCAAGTCCATTTCTTCTTCTAGTGTCATGAGGAGGCACTAATGAATCAGCCTACTGAACAGGGCAGAACTGTGCACTGGCTTTGACACAGCTAAAGTGTGTGCATATGTGTTGTGGTCTAACTTTCCTAACTTCCCAGAACACAAAGCTGTCGTTTGTGGCCTATGAGCACTACAAAAGCTCCACAGGCAATTGGAGCTGAACGTGAATGTGTGAGTGTTTCTGACTGTATGTGTATATATGCTTGTGCCATATGCACTTGACTAAATGTCCATGTGTATATATGCGTATGAGTAAAGAAAGCAAAAGAAAATCTGCATGTGTGCAGTCTTCACATTTCTTCATGTGTGTATGCATGTACATTTGCATGTGTGGTCATGCTGTGGTCACATACACCATGTGCTTTGATTAATATCAATAGACATGGTCACCACAAATCTGTGTCCAGGCCTCCCAGGAGAGCAGTCAGTCAGTGTGAACATGATCTTTTCATCTGTGTCTAACTGCTCTGTCATTTTTTTTTAAGTAAAAAAACAAAAACCTATAAACGGTTGCATTACTTTTACTCACTTAGATGTAAACAGTCGGAATCAGTAAATTTATCACAATGTTCAAATTAACAATAAACTAGAATTATCACTTTGCTAACAGTCAAACTCATGTGAATGGGACAGATACAGGTCACGGTGACCTTTGACCACTAAAATCTAATCAGTTCATCGTTGTATGCAAGTGGACGTTTCTGTCTGGTTTGAAGAAATTCCCTCAAGGCGTTCCTGAGATATGATGTTCACAAGGCTGGGACGAACAGACGGACCAACAACCCAAAAACATAAAGATCTGGCTGCAGCTATCTCTGGATCGGAGGCATAAAAACTTGTAAAATGATCACGCCCTGTTCTGCTGGAGGGTTGGGTTGAACACCATTACATATCCATGTCAAAAGAGGCCAGCCTTTTATGATTCACACCAAGACTCTCCTTGACAGTCCAAGAACTGAACGCCTTTTATTGTTTCCACCCTGTACGAAAGCCTTCCCTTTGGCTGGATGCCTGCAGTCTCTGTACAGCATGTTTCTGTATCACTGCTTGTACCAACGAACAACTGCCCATCTCTGTAGTGAAAGTCTACAATCAAAACCTCCTTTGTCCTGCAGATTTCCCTGTAGTCTCCAAACATAAGCCAGTACAGCTTTTTGTCATTTGTCTCTGAGTGAGGGGCAGACTAAACAGCAATTAATTCAATTACTGTTATTGTGTACTGTGTACGCTACATGAACTGTATTTGCTGTGGAGCTCTGGGTGAGCCTGAACTTTTAAATGCAACATAGAGCCAGTCATTTTTACACATATTATAGTTTAAGATCAAAAGAGCTACAGTTTAGTATGTTGCAAGCCAGTAGCAAGATTTGTTGTGCCACAGCACGTTTTCAGTGAGCCCTATCAGTTTGAACGCTTTGGATCACCACATCCAGAATATTACTTAGATCCAGATCAGACGTTGGTGTGTGGTATCTCTTATGTGGATGTTATTGTGCAATTTTTGTCCAAGCATTGTAGGCATTGTGTATGGAGTTAGAAGCAAAAGCATTAAAACTGGCCCTATCTAACAACAGTTAAGAAACTTTTTTAAAAATTCCTGGATCCAGACGATAATTGGGATCTAAAGGATTGTTCCACGGGCCATACACTACCTCGCCATCAAATATAATCTAAATCCATTTATTACTTTTTGCATTAAGCTGTGAATAAACCAACCAACAAACGCTGGTAAAAACATAAGCTTCCTTGGTGGAGGTAAATATTCAAATGTCACTAATCACTGATGAAATAACCAAATCTACTGCATTTGTGTGTCTATGCAGAGGCAGTTATGTAGCAAATCAGAGTGTGTGGTTTATAATGACAAGGAGATAAGAGCATCTATGATGTCATGCAAATGATTGGAAAGGAACGGCAGCCAGTCAGAGTCAGTAAACACAGAGCCGATTAACCGCACAAACTGCATCAACGTGGGAAACTTGCATATGAGGAAGGCAGCCTGGAGGTTTGAGAAGCTGCTGTTGACTGGGAGGTGGCAGGTTTGAGTCTCCTGATGAGCTGGGTATCAGGGTAATGGGAATAAAGCAGAAGGAACATATTTTAGGAGCTGCCCTCATGCAGGTTTTCAACATTCAGAGGGCAGAAATATACAGCCACAATGGCCACAGTTTTTCTATAATTAAATATGGCATTATTTGTAATAATTATGAGCCTGTCCTCTAGTGTCCCTTCCTTTTTGTACTTCCATCATTTGCTTGCTGCCATCACTGTTCACCAACAACAAAGTCAGAAGATAGAGAGACTTGAAATGAGGGCAGAGGGAGACACTCACTTTAATGATGTGCTGAGCAGAGGACAGCTTGTCTTATTTTAAGCAACTATAATAAGAGATGAAAGTGAGGGGAGAGATGGGAGTGGGAAGAAGGAGGAGCATAAATGGCCATCACAGAAAGAGACAGAATCTGAGACTGGCATGTGCTGGATGAAAAGTGATGAAATTCAAGAGAAGGAGGCAGGGAAAACAGAAAAGAAACAGACAAATACACCAAGGTCTTATAAAAAATTTGAAAAAACATAAAGGTGAGAAAGAAAATGACCATTGGAAAGTTTCAACCTTAGATTCTCTACTCCAAAAAAACTGTAGTCCTTTTTTTTATATCTCTGTCTCTGCCTGGTTCTCAACTTCTCTTTTCAGCCTTCCGTGTTGTGCCGACACCCTCAAAAAAAGGAATGCCCGAACTTGTCTTCTTTTTGTGAATTTGTCACCTGATGATAGGGGCAACTAGAATACTTTATGGGCTGCCAAGTGTTTCGTTTTTTTTTTTCACTTTCAACATCTCTCATGGACAAGAGTCAACATGAGTCACATTAGATTAGCTTACAGGAATGGTTAGCAATTGAACAGAAAGAGAAAGGATTATTTTTGAGCGGTATTACTTAAAGCTGCTATAATCAATATTTTTCTATTAACAGACAAACTGACTGTGTGTAATGTGAAAAGGCTCACTCGCAGTGACAAAGCCACAGAGAATTATGACCCACATCTTGCCCTCAGATTTACACAGCGTTTTATCATCTTTTATGTTTTTGTTTTATGGTCCAATCTCACTGGACCAAGCAAATATTTTCAGTGGAAAAGTGCTAAAAAATTCAGTGAGAACTACCTGCCCAGTATAAAATAACAGATAGACACAGTGAGCGACTAGCCGGTGAACACAGCGGAGCATTTAGCAACTAAACAGCTCAATTTTCCCTCAGGACTTAATGGAGCCCAAAAACACATCTAACAGGACAGTGGATATTGGACACATTTGTCAGGGGAACAACAACCCAGCCTCACAGCAAAATGTATAATAGCAACGTGGGTCCACAAAACAAGATGTACTATTCTCACAATAGCACTCAATTGACAACTGAAACCGAAAAATACATTGAAACAAAGTATGGTTATTTTTAGACACAGAAACTATGCTATATGGCTAAGTTTTGACACACAAACTTGATTATTAAGGTTAGGAAAAGGCCCTAGGGTCAGTTAAAACACTTAAAACAGACAAAACACAAGTCACAGGACACAATCATCAGTTCTCTACATGAAAGTCAGGTGTTTATCTGACCAACTCTACCCACCCCTACCACCGCCTTCTGGTGTTTTAACATTATAAAGTTCAAAACCATACGCCTTCAATGGACACTACCCATTAGCTTCTGTATCCCTATTTGGTGGCAGTAGTGTGGCGTGTCCTTGTTTGACCACTGCCATAAGACACTAAAAAGGAGGCTACAAAGAAGGACAATAGAACAAATGTTGCCAGGTCACAATTTTACAGTCATTACTGCGACAAAGTTTTACGTTGTGGACTAACGTAGCTATTACAGATTTTGCTGTGAGACCAGGCTGGGTACAAACATAACTTAAAAAAAATACTAATGCTGTCTGTCTGTGGTTGCTGGGTATGTAAATAAGGTGCTATTTTCTAACACGTTCACCTTATCAACTTTGTAAGGTGATACTACTGCATGTCAATGTTATGTTTAGAGCTTGTCCCACTGCTACCTAGTGGTAGAAAAATCAATTAGTTATTGCAGCTTTAAAGGATGAGGAAAGGCAGAAGGATTGACTTAATTCTATTATTAGTAGAATATGTCAAAGGCCAAGATGCCTAATTCGGTTCAATAGTGTGTATTACTCTTAAATTCGTGCTATCAGTGCAGGATAAACCTAATCACAAAAACACAGGGAAACCTTTTAAGAGATTACATCAACAGTTATTAATCCACCTCCTATTGTTGTGCAATTTATAAATTGAGCATTAGCCAAAACACTTAGCAGTGGTTTGCCCTCTAAATGGCAAATGTGTCCAAATCACAAAGCTGTCAGCTCCAGTGGGAATCCTATGGTAGAACTACACTGAATAAACGTGTTGGCGAGTAAAATCTGAATGAGCAGTAGAGGTCATCTGAGATTTGTTATAAACATTTACAAACATGCTGTACGATGTCAAAAACACATCATGATGTGCGAGCTTAGCTCAGAGCAGATGTTAGGAGCATAACTCTAAATGGGTGCATGTGCTTAACAAAGCCAATGACAAAAAGAGTAGAAAACCTCATATCACTCAAAAAGCCTCTGTAGTTCCTGCAGATAACTGCGTCTTTAGTGCTCGACATCTGACAGAAAAGGCAGCTTATAAGGTGTAAGGTTTTACAACATTTTCCACGAGTTTGAAAAATCTATTTTATTCCTAGACCATACCGCCCAGCCTTGTTTCAGCCTCTACACGTCCACTGCTGCTAACTCCCTCTTTGTCTTGATGAAATGTACACATGTACTGCAAAGACAAAGCAGCAAAATCCCAAACGTGCTGTGCTTGATACCATTCCCCATACTGATCTAAATATAAAGCACAGTACTATCTATTAGCACCATCTGGGGCAGTAATCAGAAAAAGATACAGTACAATAAGAGTCCTGGACCCAACCGAAGCTCTTAGAAGCTAAACCTGGTGAGAGTTCAAGGGGTCCCACGCAGGGATGAATATGAGGAAGATGGATGCCTCAGCTCAGACTGCAACATTACTCAAAGAGGTATCTGATACAATGAGACATGTCAGCAAGCAGAGAGACACATCGTCATTTTTTTTTCTCCTCCTGACCTCACAGGCCCTGGACTTGACAGATCCCCCAAACTATGACCGAGAGAA
>NW_018128292.1:215492-236198 GCF_001952655.1 Monopterus albus
AAAGAGTGTGCATGGGACGATTAGATAAGACCGGGAGATGGGACAGGGCAGGCAAACAGACACAGAGAGGGTAAAGAGGAGCCGACCTTTGTCTGTATCTATTTCTGTGTGCTTTAAAATCTAATGGCCCAAATTACAGTTAAGAGGCAAAACGCCAAAAAGCAGAAAAGATAAGTCAGTGAGTCGGATTGATAAGAAGATAAGCTCCAAAATGTACTAAAAAAAAGAATACAAGGTCCAATTTGTTCATTTTAAAGTTCATTCTCTAAAAACAGCAACACTTTATGGGGCCACAGATCTCCATAAGGACATAAAGACTGACTTAGCTTTCATGGTTATGATGATCATCAAGAGAATGAAACAAGTGACCATCACAGTCAGAGGATCTAACAAGAAGCAGAGCAACATGTAACATGCTTCCTATGCCATAAACACTTAAATGCAGTTTGTTGTGCTTGATGTGTTGTTGGCCTTAGACATGAACTATCTATTCCACATTGTACTTGTTATGTCCATGTGTGTGCATGCTTTTGTTGTTTTCTTTAAATACCAACAGCGTGCTCAGCACTAATACCGAACCAATACAGTTTTCTTGCACTAGAGAATGTATTAGATTTTTTATTAAATGTTTCTGAAGTTGGTTTAAACTCCACTGGATTGTTAAAAGTGAATATGCTAACACTACAAATTATGGCAAACTTTGTATTCATTATCAGTTAGCCTGAGAATTATTTTCTGACCAATCATTTAATCTATGAAAGCTTAAAAAATCATATTTTAATCAAAACTTTGCACCACTGTCTTGTTTTGTTTGACCAAAAGTCCAAATGCTCCAAAATATTTAGTTTACAGTGATATGATAAAGAAAAGCAGGTAATTCTCTCTGTTGAAAGGCTGGAATCAGAGAGGAATGAACGAAGAAATCAGAAAAACAGGGAGAGAATAAGGAGCCAAGGAAATGAATGAGATGTTAATACAAAACAGCCCTGTGAGTCAGAGGGCAGGTACTGCCGCAATGCATGAGCTTAACTTAGTAGAGTCTGTGTAAATATCATGTGAAGTTGTATAAGGCAGGGAAGGCGCCATTTCTACTGTTTCTAAAACAGTGGAAATGAAGCATGGCAGCTGTGGCCTGTGCAGCCATGTGCAGCGGAAGCTATTGCATTCGCAAATCCTGAAAGGCTGACAGTAAAATAAACTGGCTGATATAATGGACTTAAAGCAAGACTGAATAGGACAAGGTGTTAAAATCTTGGAAGATGTTGGAATGAAGCAGAAAGCTGAAGTTTTACTTATGCCACCAAAAGTGGCAGTAAAGTTTACTTTTAATGGACCACAAACATGTGAATGGTGTTTAACACGGGAGCTGATGGACTGTACAGAGTGGAACCTTTGCAAAAGGCTGCCATGAGGAACTGTGGTAGTGTGGTGGCGCTTAGCACGTTATACATTCTGTAGGCAGTTTAGAGACTAGTGGCTAGGATTCAGCGCTCTCGCCGCTGTGGCCAGGGTTCGATTCAGGGTTGCGTCAGGAAGGGCATCCGACGTAAAACACGTGCCAAATTTCAACATGCGACTCCTTAGTGCGATGATTCACTGTGGCGACCCCTAACAGGAACAGCCGAAAGTGACAGACAGGCAGTTTATCTCCAGCAGTAATATAAGTGAGCACACTCTTTGTGTTTGTTGCGTTTGAATGAGTCAAAATCCCATTAACATGGAGATTTGGAGGAAATTAATTATTGGAGAGGACCCAGTGGGTCAGCCAGTCTGTAAAAGGATTGTTCAAGTCATGGAGTCTCAAACAAGATCCCAGTTAGTTTTCCCTAACCACTGGGAAAATATGTACATATAGTACTGTATATATAAAGAGATGTTTGTCACCACTTCCCTTTAACCTCCAGGGCAGTAAAATGTTTGGACAGACGCAATTTGTAAGCTTACCACTGACCAAAGCCATGTCATTTATTCCAGGCTCTCCAAAAAGTGCTCACAATTACTCTCCATTTAGTTACTTTCTGTGTCCTTGAGAAAACCAAAAAGGAAGGCGGAGGCATTTGGGCGACGGACCAAAAACTTTCCACTTCAGACAACACTGCATTTGAGACATTTTCCCTCATTTTATTTCCCATCAGCTATGAGTGTTATGGTGTAAAATAATACATATACTGAGGCAACCAACAGGTGTTTTAAAAGCCATTCTAATTTCTGCATCAAGGCCTACTAAAGATTGCTAAACTGCACTCCTGGGTCTGTAACAATTAGAAGCAGACACATTTATTTGTTTAAATATTATTTTTCAAGGCTGTAATACAAGGGAACAAAAACACAAATTAGCCAGAAATGAATGCGAACAAAAACCTGAAGTGACAGGATGCAAACTCTAGCTATAAAATCTACTTTATAGTCTACTATCCTGAAAATAAAACCTTTTAATTATCCTTGAAAACACTGTATGCACTATACTTTGACATGTTTGACATACTCAAAGACACCTAAACAGAACCAAGACATTCATTGTCTGCAAACACCAGTAATCTCTTTTTGATCAGGTTACAGACATGGATTTATGTTACTGTCACATCCCATGCCTCAAGTGTCTTTTTACGCATTCAGGCCAAATGATAGACCAGCTGCTCTGTTTTGAGATACAGCAGAGCTAGTCACTTCCTTTCTCATGAATCGTATCCAGGAGTGAAGAGTCTGTAGGGACAAACAGACACATTGTTCAAGTGCTGCATATATTTTCATTATGATCTCCCTATGACCTCTGATACAGGAACTTTTACAGTCTCTGATTGTGGTTTAGTTAGGACCCATGTGTATTTATACTGGTAAATGCACACATGAATCTATAGGCCTCAGCGTGTGTTCTCAGCAGTTTCCACTCTGCCTCTGTACTTGACTGGCGGTAACAGTGAGAGGCTGGTGGCTGCCGGACTTTGGCCCCGATAGCATCTATGTCATCTGCACAAACACCAACTGTGTCAACACCAGGGAGCACAGGAGAACAGGAGGGCTATTGATAGCATATGAGATATGTTATTGCTGAGGGTGCTGTGCTGCATTCCATTATAATGATAACTGGCTCCTGGGAGTTGTGAAACTGGCTCAAAATATTCCAAATCTATGTCCAAATTATGAGCCAATGGGTTCAAAGGACAATGCGCAACAATGTCCATTGGGTTAGGTTATATCAAACACATCTGACACATTCAAAGGTGAGGTGAAAAACCGGCCATCGTGGAGAGGGAGCAGATGTGATATCATTTAAACATGGGGATAGGTTTCCACATCTCAGCTCATGTGTTGCAGCAGCACCACACCCTGTGTCTCCTGGAAGGCATTCATGGTGTTTCACATGAAAAGTGACAAGAGTTCTAGTTCAGACACCGGCTCCTTTCTCACATCCGTACACCGGGCCAATCGCTTGCGTGAGTGTCAGACTGTCAGTTTTAGAAAGTTACTGAAATGGTTGCACATACTCCCCAGTCTAACATCAGAAAGGTGTGAGGAAAGGGGGTTTCTGAAGCTACTCACCCATCCAACAAACAGTCCTGATGGAGTATACTGGCCCCTTTATGGTGATCACATTTGTGTGCAACCACAGGATTTGGCATTTAGTAAAACAAACAAACAAACCAAACACTAAAAGCTGATTCTTGCACAAGTTTGTATAGTCAAAAACAAGTAACTGCAGGGACAATGACTAGACGTGTTTGCTGCCTCTGCAGCAGTTGTAGAACACCTGAAACATGAAAATCCATAAAATGGCACATCAGTGCTTGAGATATATGTCTGTCCAAGGTGGCAGAAAAAACAGGCTGAGAAGGACCTGAAAGCACCTTAATTTTTTTTACCAGTTTATTTGCCAAATACGTGTCAATCAAATGAATTTCATTTTGTCAAAGTAGGTCTTTTAGTTATCTGTGCACCCACAGCATATTTAGACCTAGTTTCCTGTAACCAGATATATGAAGACTATGCCTAAGTCAAGTTGAGATGGACTGCAGTTAGCACCTGGCATCAGCATCAGAGTCTCAGTTTCAGATGAGTTTCGACTGACAACTAAGACTGAGGTATTGGATTGTCTGCTAACCACAGGGTGTGATGGTTCAGTCCCTGGCTCCCCCTGTCCACACGCTGAAGTGTCATTTTGCAAGACACAGAACCTTAAACAACCCCAGTGCTTATGCTAGTGCCTTGCAATGTGTGTGGGAAAGGGGGGAACAAAAGCAAATATACTAACACAGGCGATTTACTATTTTTATGTAATCACAGGAAGTCTTCAGTGAACATTGTAAAGTAAAGGAAGAAGTTACACTAAATCTAATTAGGCTGTTCCACTTTTTTTTGTAGATCTCTGTTTTTTGACCAATTTCCTCCTTTTCGTTGCTGCTACCTGTCACTCTAGGTTAGATGACATATATAGATAGATAAACCGACTGAATGAAGTCACATGACCACACACTAGTTTCCCACCCATCAATTTCAATGTTAGTTTTTAATGGGCCCAAGCCAGAAGGCAATGCTGCCAAGAATTCAGTCTGGACAGCAGCGAGAGAAAGGTTTTTCCGCTGCACCATCTGAACACACCGATAATAACTGTACACTTAGTTCAGCATGATGGCTCCTAATTTGTACTTTAAACAAGCGCTGACTACTTAGTACCCTGTGAATTCAGCACTATTTAATGCTCCTCCACCATCCACACATCATGGGGTCATCTGAAACTTTAAAGTAACCCAGATGTTGTCAAAGTTTAACAAGTTTTGTGTTAAACTATCTACAACCACAGATAGGGTAGGGCCATTACCTACAGTACCGCCAGGTTCACAGTGCTATCAGCAATCCCAACTTGTATTCTGACTTGAACTCTACATCAAGTCATTAACTAAGTTGGGCGCTGCACTTGACGTACTAATCATGTTTTCACTGGGTGAAATGTAGCGAGACAACAAAAACCAGCACAGTTACATAACAACCTTTTCTGCTGACCACTATGGTGGCCTCAGTGGGTCGGTGGATGTGACTGTCCAGCCGTGCAGCACGGTCCCCTTTGGCCTCATTATATAAATTCCAGAAAGAAAAAAAAAAGAGTAGTTTTTACACCAATTACTGCTTTAGCTATATTAGAGGAGCTGATGTAGAAAGATAACACCTCCAGGTCTCTCCATGTAAACCTTAAGCTCTAATAAACACCAGTTCTTTAAAAAAAAAAAAAGAAGAAGCCCATGAGAGTCGACTTTGTTCACTGTCGTGTTAGTTGTGGCACAGTTACACAACAATCCCACCATCTCATTAATCTGATTCTGTCAGGTGGATTTAAACTAGGAGAGAGACGGTGTTCAAACTGTTCGGAGACTCTGGTAATTCAGATATGAAGAGCGGGACAGATGATCCTTTCACTCATGTTGAGCTGATTTGTCTATGTTGGTCCTTTCATTCATGTTGAGCTGATTTGTCTATGTTGGGACTTCGGTATTTAATGAGGATAACCGAGTGAGATCAGGATACAGGGATAAGTAAAGCCAACATCAGAGAAGAGGTTGAATTGTGAACTGAGAAGCAAAACAGTTTAGTTCAGCCTAAAGGAAAAGCAGATGTGTAAGAAAGTGTTTATTTTCGCGCTGGTCCCAGAACAGATGGCAGATAAGACATCCTGTCAGAGCCATGCTCATTCATCAGGAAACATCAGCAGATGATATTGTGTAAAATGTAGTACGGGTGTGAAAATCTACCCATTTACCCAAGTACTGACACATGAATACAGCACGTCGCTGATGGGTGAAGAAAATAAAAAACAATAAAATATGCTAATTAGCAAAGTACTTCACTAAAAAATGAATCAAATAACATTAAAATACACTCCCCACAACCCAGAAATTTGCAAAAAAAAAAAAACCCAGCAATAATCCCACAGCAATAAAATCACCATTATTTATTTAGCATCTTAACTGCCGACGGAAAAAAACTGTCCCTCATTCTACTCATCTTAGCCCTAACAGATCTGTATCTTCTACCTGAGGGCAGGAGATCATACAGGTGATGAGCAGGATGTGGAAGGACCCTGATGATGTTATTGGAACAGCAAAGGGCATCTGGAGGAATATATAGAGGAAATATCTTGTAATGTAGCACCCGTCTTAGAGCTTGCTGCTCAGCCTGTGTGCAGCTATTAAACCACACTGAAGCATTGTAGGCTATCATACTTTGTATGGCACGATGATAAAAATTTAATAGGAGCTCCTGTGGTAGATCTGCTTTTTTCAACTTCCTTAAATAAAAATGGCACTGTTGAGCCTTCCTAAGATCCCATGACAGGTTCTCTGTCATCACCACCAGTGTGTGACCCTTTCAACCTCTTCACCATGTATTAGGAGTGGGGGATAATTATGAACCTTCTTATGGAAATCAACAATCATTTCTTTTGTCTTTATAAAAAGAATTCTTACATATTTGTCTTTCTCCTCCAGATGCCGCAGTACTATATGTAACACAATAGCAAAAGCATCTTCTGTTGACCTATTCGCTTTATAAGTAAACCAGACTAATAAGAAGTGGAAGACACCAGGTTGTAGCACTCATGTTAATCTATTCTCCAATTAGCCTAGCTTGGTACAAATGGATAATATATTTAATTTGTTTAGTATTCAGTCTTAATTATGTCTTCCTGATTTGAGACTTGCAAGCTTACACTGTTAATACTCAAAATAAAATAAAAAAGCAGGAGCCAATCCCAGCTGGCACTGGGCCAGAGGCGGGGTACACCCTGGACAGGTCGCCAGTTTATCACAGGGCTGACATCTAGACAAACAACCACATACTCACACTCACTCCTATGGGCAGTTTAGAGTCACCAACCAGAGAGAACATGGCAGTGGCTGAAAAATAACACCAAAGACGGATCTGAGTGGGAGGAGGAACTATGAAATGAACAGCCGCATTATTTCGGATGACGCCATACAGAGAGACAAATCTGAAAAGTGCGTTTGAGGTTTTTACAAATGTGGAAAAAGTGAAATAGGCAGGAATTGTTCTTTTCTCATGTTTTGTATCTACACACACCACAGACCCATGTGAATGTCAGTTATTTATGCATGTGTCCTTTAATACAAGTATACCAATGAAAGGGAGATGCACTATTACAGCTGCAGGCCACCTTAATCAATCACTAAACCACTTTTTTATGAAGGTTCTTTTTTCTTTGGTCTGTGATGAGAATGGTTTGGACACTCACTCACACACACAGACACAGGAGCCATAAAACAGATTTTTCCAGAACCTAGACTCAAACTGATGACATCATCTTTAGGACACACCGGCACACTCCATTTAACCACACGATGGATGACATCACCCATCCAAATTTTAAACAGTTATTCTTGAAACACGACATTGTGTCAGTGGCCTATAAAGCACCCAGATGTGTGGCATGGTATCACATGAACTTGTGCTACGTATTGTTTTGTCTAACTTCCTACCCAAAGCATATCAGTGACTGTCCTGGAAGAGCAGAACAAAAGATGGGTCCTATCCAGTGATTTCCTCTGCTGAGGTAAAGGAAACACAGCCTCTTCGCATACTTCCCATCCTGCAACAAGAGTCCAAAACAAGTGACACCGAGCCACACACATCTGTCCTTGACTCTGACCAGATACATCCTGGGTGGAAACTGTGAGTGTGTATGTGTGCGTGAGCGGTCATCCTTCAGGAGAGGGAACCGAGAAGAACGTTCTAAAATTAATTTGATGAAACAGAACAGAAGCAGTCGCTGTCAAAAGATTTTGTCAGATGAAATAAAAATTCAACTATTTTCTCTCTCTGTTCCATGACATATTTGTGCTGTAAAAGAAATAGCTCATTTCTATTGTTACAAAAGAAAAGGTGCTCGCTGAGTAATGTGATGACAATTTTTCATTTAGTTAACTGACAAACAAATTAATGGTGACTTCAAAATATTCATTTTTCTATACTGAACTGCAGGTACCACAGCTGGAAAGCCCACTCACAGATGCGCAAATGGAGCTTCTACAGGAACACATTGACCCTTTGCAACCATCAGAGTCTAGCGGAATGGATGTTTACATTCGTACAGTGCAGTATGTGGAAGCTTTACTCCAACAAAGTTAGGTGGAAAGTAAATGTCAAACAGCCTAGTGCTTTAGTGATCACCAAAGAGTACTCTTAAAAAAAAAAAAAAAAGTTTTATTTTATTTTTAATTACAATTTCATAATGTTGCAAAAATGTATGGATGTATGTTGTCAGTTACAGTTCTTAGAAAGAAAGAAAACTGGAATCTACAGGTCAGACTTGGAAAAAAACAAATTAGAATCGGTCAAGAAAATGGCAATAGGTCCATCTCTAATACAATGTGCTGTTTTTCTCATAGTACTTCATCATTTTTGGGTGAATCTTTCCTTTAGCGGAAGGGTTGTGTACAGGATGTAATGCAACATCGCTCATTAAGTAACTGAAGCTGGTAACAGGCAGGGAACACTGGGTGTGACAGGTTGCAATCTGCGATCTAATGATCAGCTTGTTTATCTCTGCTCAGCCTCAGCAGGTTCCCCTTTTTAACTCCTGAGAGACTGACATGAGGAAAGAGCCACAGTGGATGAGTGACAGCCGGGGGGGAGCGGAGACAGACAGAGAGAGGTCTGGTGGTGTGTCCGTGTTACAACACAACACACACGTATGTAAATGTATAAGCTGAAGATTTTCATCAGTTTAGGTTTTGATCATGACAGATCAATGAGACAACAATAAAAGCACCTGATTCTCTAACACAATGCACACACAGACTGCTCCAGGGGGCTGCTGGACCTAATGCAACATGCGTCACTGACATATATCAGCCCTCCAGCAGAACAGACGTCAACAACAGCTCAGTGCAAAGACTCACTGTTCCTGTACAGCAGAGAGACCTGTCTTGCAGAAACACTGACCTGATTACACGCCTGAGGTAAAGACGGGCTCAGGTGAGGTCACAGCTGTAGCAGTACAGACAAACGCTATAAACGGCTCTGAGGTTAACACAGTGGAACGTTTTCACAATATTCCCAGTAAGGATCAGATTCATTACCAAGTACTGCAGGTGTACTTCTCGTGTTGTAATATTATATGCTTATAAGAACTGTGAGCTAGAAGAAAGGTGGTGATGATTCAAGGCAGCCCTGAACTGGGAGTCTCCCACTAGAAATGTTAATCTATCTTATTATTACTCTTCCATTTCACTGATGTTTTAATGGTTTCCTCAGGAGCCTCACACAAGAAGCCTGTACCTGTCAGTCTGCCAGTAGAGTCAGAGTTTATGAGCTTACTAAATGGCGTTGTCCTTGTAATTTTGCTCGTCCTACCACACTGTATCGATCCATCCATCCATCAGAATCCACACTGTCTGGATGCAGCCTGGCCACAAAGAACATATGGAGCAAATCTGAAAGAGAAACTCGCAGACTTTCACTCTCTATTGTTGAAAGTTAGTTTCACCTCTGACCACATTCAGCAGTGATGTCACAGTGTACTGACAGGCCCTAAAGTACACCTCCGATCACCGTGGTGATGTTTGCTATAAGAAAACAACTTAACCCGGTGTTAAGTTGCTCTTTACAAATCAAACATAAATAAAGGAGGAGATTAACTCAGACATATCCAATTCCCTGTTGGAATTTCAGATGTAATCATAATCTCACTTTAAAACACGTCTGTTTTCTTCCATCCAAGACACAGGAGTGTTGTGTTTGAGTTTATTCGACATTTCAACAAAACATATTTTGTAACTGACTTATTTTGAAATGCAGCAACAGTAGAGCTGGAAGAAGATGATCAACAGATCAGCAATCTGCAACTATATGTATAATTAAATAATATATAATAAATAAATATAATAATATCTTGCTGATATTAACCAACAATAATCAAACAAAACATATTACGGCACAAGTATGAGAGATCGAAGCAGATGCAGCTCAGTAAACACATGCCAGGGCAAAACGACTATTTGTGATCCAGCAGGGAGAAGAAATAAATGACGAGTGGATTAGCACCATGGTAGTGCTGCGGATCCAGTGTCATCACACACAGCTCACACTCCACACTTTAAATACACCCTATCGCTACGGTCAGTTCTGTCAAAGTGCTAAAAACACACATGTAATTCACCCATGATTCACAGCAGATCTCTGGGAAGCACAGTAACGACTGTGTGGCATCTCAGATGTCATTAAACTCAAAACAACAATAACCACTCTGATTGTTTGCCATGTAAATGTCAGCACTGTTTTGTAAGATGACATTCGGCTTCGTGTAACGTCTTGTCACGTCCCACCACATCACACATCCAAATAAATGTCTAAATCAATCAAAGCCCATGACTAAACACAACAAACCGCCAAAGCAAACCGTTAAAGCTGCATTCAGCTGTGCTGACACAGCATTTTAGTTCAGCGCCATAGAGGATGACAAACATGGTATAGAACACAAGCTGACCCAGATGAATCCGAGACTACAGAGGAGCACAGCACAGCACATACAGTACACACACCGACAGCAGGGTTCAGCAAAAGCTCACTGCCGCCAAGTGCGATTTGTCACTGAGTGTGCGATGTGACAATACCACGGTGAGTGTGTGTGTGTGTGTGGTCCATGTGGGTCTATAAACAGGAACCAAGGAATGGGTGTGCCTGCTAAAACAGAGGCAGATGACATGGTAAATGTAGTTGTGTGGTCAGTGAGGCAATAAAGCATGTTTCCTGGACAAGAGGCCAACGAGAGTTCATGTACACAAACATACACACACATTTGTATTTACTGGATTCGGCTGTGACTTCGTCTGGATTACTGTGTTCTTAAAGTTGGATATGAGTAAATCTACACGACTGTAGAGCTGCAGAAAATAGTTGATTGAAAAAATAAAAATAAAAAAGTCATCAACTATTTTGATAATCAACTAAATTATAAGTAATTTTTGAAGCACAAATGCCAAAAATGTGATGATTCCAAGTTTTCAGATGTGAAAATTCACTTCACTTCTTGCTCTTGCATTATAGTAAAGTGAATATTAAAGATTTGATCATTAAAGATATTTAATGACATCACTTTTTCACTGTCTTGTATCCAATCCAAAGCAACACTTCTGGTTTAACATCTTGAGGTTGAAACCTCTTTTTAAGAGCATCCTGGATTCAATTTATTTACTGAATTTGACTAATTGGACTGAATGTATCTTCATGTAACAACAACCAATAAAAACATCTGAATTCAAATACCAACTGAGAAAGTACCCCCTGCAATAAGCGCTGCCACATTTTATTTTTATCACCCAGAAGGCTTTGCACCAGGCCAGAACTGACATCAACATGTTGTGTCCCTGACTGGGAAGAATGCAAACTCCATTGTGTATCTCAGTGCAAGCTAGCACTATCGTTACGCAGAAGGTCAGGTACAGAGTGATGCATCTGTGTCTGCTGTGCTACTTGTCATTCAGATGAACAAAGCATACTGAATGTCACTGCAGGATTCAGACCTGAAACTGTGTGTGTGTGTGTGTGTAAAAGAGTTATGTTGTTCGGTAGAGTTTATTGCAGGGTAATAAAAGCAGAGAGAAACATGGCACAATAGAGAGAAGGGCTCAGCGAGCCACTATCATAGATTTAGATATGGTGCACACGCACGCACTCAAATAATCTGTGCTTTCTTTCACACTCAGAAATAGTGACGCTGTATGTTTTCCAGGTCTCCAAACAAAGAGAAAGAGGGGATCAACACCCGTAACGAAGGCATCCATAGAAGCTACTCACATGGCCAGACACACACACACACACACACACAGCCTCAGCTATAAATAAAGAATGAACACTGTCAGGAATGGATTTACATTGGTTAATGAATACACACTCCAGTGTCTCACTGTACCGCCGGGTAATTTTCCCTTGACAATAAATATGTGAATTGACAGTTGGTTAGTAGATTAGGTGACCTGGAAGATTTCTAATCTAATCTCCATATTAACACAGGGCACAATAATGGGGAGGCAGCCCCTCCTTCCTCCACAAACACACATGCACTTGTAACTTACAAGCAACCCAGGCAAAACACCATGCAAGTCAGTGCCATTCTCTGCTCGCAATAGCAGCATTTCATTGGCCAACAACAATAACATCGACAATTAAGACTAATGGTTGAACATGACATGAATTCAAGACTTCATGGATCTAACCTCACAAGGGCAGGATTAATTCCTTGTTCTGGTGATAGAATCATAACCATCTGATGTTAAAGGACCGGTGGTGTTTCAGCGGTATACTACATGGCATCTTCATCTCACAATCATTGATTTTCAGCTCACATCTGCACAAGCTCATAAAGTCTAACTGGATAATAATAATCCACTTTCAGATCAAATATGATATTTTCAGTCTCCTCATTCAATCATGGTGATTAAAAGTCTGGTGGAGCTGACATTCCAAAGTCAGCTCCAGACTTTAATGAAATGACTGGCCCTCGAACAGACGCTTTAATAAGGTGATGACCATGCAGATCAAAAGAGCCGCTGTCTGCCTCAAAAGCTCATTCGGCCCAAAACCTGGCACCTCTCCTTCTCCCATGGTCAGAGGCTGACCCCGCTGCCACGGTTACGCCATTCGACTATCTAAGCAAACGTCTTCTCGCTGCATGGGAAGACCATTAGCTGCCCGGGCTTGACGATCCGCCAGTGCTCTGCCCCCTCACATGCAAACAGAGAAAAGGCTGTGTAAACACAAACATAATACAACCCTAATGCAAAACAGACACACCTGCACGTATCAAGAACACATGCAAGTATGTGCACATCCAAAGTGAAGGTATTTGGATGCACATGGAGTACAGCTGACTCCTGTCCTGCTGCTTTCAGTAATTCATCTGCCCACAAGTGTATAATAAGGTTATTCTAACCCCACCCAACTGGGACCTTTGTCTTTGGCAACCAAACAACTCTGGAATCTAAACACTTAGCCCACACATGTATCACATCGAACAGGACCTCGACTGTGGTTGCACAATAGCGTGAAACAAGAGCCCGTTCAGCTTCGCCTCACTCCTTCAGTCGGAGAAATCAACACTGAAGCTGTAGATCTGTGGCGCAGCTCAGTGTAACTTTACCAGGACTGTCTACAACACATACTGTACACATCAGTACGTAACCCAACCAGAACCAATATATTTTCAACAAAACAAAACAAGCAATATGGCAGATCAACAGAAACCATGGCATGACAAAATAATCCTAAATATTTTGCCAAGACACTCTGGTTTATTTATTTCGTGTACCACTTTCAGTCATGACCATATACCCCCAGAAAAATATTTTGATTCATTAAACACCTCAAACCTCTGGTGCACAGGCTCAGAAGTTTTTTTCCTAGCTCAGTCTGAAAAAAGCAGGTGAGGAATTTCAATGCCTTCACTTCAGTTTCACTACCAGAAAAAACTTGAAAGCATTTCATTAGGTTAATTATTTTAGTTTGATTACTAGGTGCAAGGTTTTAAATCCCAAATTTCAAGTTGACTTTAAAAAAAAAAAAAATATATATATGTTTTGGGAAATCTTCTGTTTCACTTTTTAGTTTTTAGCTGTGCGTTAGATGAGAAGACTGATACTCACATTTGTAAATATGAAACTGTTGGTTATCTTAGATTAGCACAAAAACTTGAACCAGGGGAAATGTATCAGCCTGACTTTGTTCGAAGGTAATAAAATCTAAATGCTGGAAGTAGTTTGAAGCTTCATGTTTACTGAGAGACATGAGAACGGTATCAATCTTCTCATCTGTCTCCCAACAGGAAAGCAAGTAGGTGCATCTCCCAAACTGTCCAACCATTCCTATACAGCACTATGTTGTATAGTTATGAAATAATATGATAAATAAAAAATTATTTGTATTTTTTTCCACTGGATGTTACAAACACACACATGCAAGTTCAGACGGTCAGGCGTGGAGCATAATCCTGTCCAACTCAGCAGGCCTCAGCCCTGTCTGACCTAAGCCAGAGCTACACCCTGAAACATGCCAAACGAATGAGAGATGAAGTCAAAACCCAGAGAGAGACAAGAAAATCCAGAATAATAAAAAACAAAGCCTGCTTGTGCATAAACATGCACGTACTCTAACAGAAGGAAAACACTGGAGTCCAAGACTTGATCAATTAGCAGTGTGCAAAGAGATTGGAGCCACATGTTTCTGATAAGTCCTCTAGCAGAGCATGGTGAGGTAATGATGAAGTCATCCCTGTCCTCTGGACAGGTTCAACCTCACTGGGCTGTGTGCATGTTAAATGGCTTCAGGCTCACCGACACACACACACCATCTTTTTTGTGCAGAGTAGTAAAAAAAATAAAAATCTGAACCAGAAAATAAGTAAAGGAGTCATCACAGCGAACACGCCTCATCTTCTACTGCACACCTGTTACTCAAAGAGCTCCTTTATTAAGCCCAAAGGAACTATATTAAGACAAATACTTTCTCCCATGACATCTCCCTTCCTGTTCCTCAGTTCCTGCTTCCCAAAACATTCCCAAGCAATCAAGTCTTACTGTGGCCACGCCTCATTAACAGCACCCACTCAACCAGTCCGGGCTGTAAGTGCCACTTTACATATGATTCACTGTGATGGACAATGTACGTCCTATGTCTAGGAACAGAACTTAACATTAACTGAGCTCAACGGCGTTTCAGGTTATGTGAGAGAAAATAAATCTTAGAGAACAGTTCAGACAGACAGACTGCTGCAGTTATGTTGAAACTGAAAATTCTCCTCTGATGAGCTTCATTTAAATGTTTTTCTGTGAGCAACATGTGTCAACACCACAGGCCTACAGCCATTATACATGGTCACAGAGAATACTAAATTCTGATTTCCTGGTGCGTTATTTTCATACAGCTGC
This sequence comes from Monopterus albus, assembly GCF_001952655.1. Classification (NCBI taxonomy): domain Eukaryota; kingdom Metazoa; phylum Chordata; class Actinopteri; order Synbranchiformes; family Synbranchidae; genus Monopterus; species Monopterus albus. The sequence continues at coordinate 230,420 of NW_018128292.1, forward strand.
ATGTCTCTGACAACAACACAAACAACAACAACACATTTTAATTATTAGTATGGTCAGTATCTAAAACCTCGTCATCAAAACCGGCTGTGTCAGGCTGGTTGATGCTGACTGTTTCAGGACAACTAAAATGCATGATATATACTGCAGGTATTTAGGTATAGTTGTGAAAATGGCCATTAGTTAGCCAACCTACATTTATATACATGTATGGAATACTGGAGCCTACCTGTACCTAGTAATACTGTACCGGAGACTCTTAGTAATGTGACACTGCAAAGCACAAAGTACTGCTGTGATACTAGACTGCTAAATGTCGTTTGTTTAAATGTCCCAGATATTTGTCATTAACTAAAGTGGAAGAAGTACTCTGATTGTTTACTTAAATAAAACTATCAATACCACTGTGTTACAAGTAAATGTTCAGCATTCAAATTGTTACTTAAGTAAATGTAAAAAAGTATTAAAATATATTTAAAGTACTCATTATGCAGAATGGCACAGTTCATATTAATGTACAGTATATCATATTATTGGACTGCAATTATTGGTGTATTATTGTGTACATCACAATTAATGTTGCAGCTGGTAAAGTTGGAGCTAAAACTATCTTATATGTTTATAGTACTTGCATACTGCAGGGTAGCTTATGAATTTCCCACCAGGCAACAATAGTCTTATGATTATAGTATATTTTGTTTATTAATCTCAGTCTGAAAAGCAACTGTAGTAACTAAAGTTATCCAATAAATATATTGAGTAAAAAGTACTATATTTTCCTGTGAAACATGGTGAAGTCAAAGCATAAAGTAGCAGTAACTGGAAATACTCAAGTACAGATATCTCAAAATTGCACTTAAATACAGTACCTGAGTAAATGTACTTAGTTACTTCTCACCTCTGTCATTAACAGTAGGCTATACAAGACTGAACACTATGACAAGCTGAAGAAGAAGCTGTTTATTCATTAGTTATGGTTATAACAGCTCACCACAGTGGCAGTGCAATGACAGAACCCTGAATTAGATTTCCACTGAAACAGCAGCAGCACCCTTTACCGTGCACGAAGGCGATGGTGTGCAACTATTAGAAAACACGCATATAAAAGTCGTTTTATGACGTTTGGCCGCAGCAGATAAACCAACTCGTCCATTTACCTGTGGGGTGGGGGGGGTCCCAGGTTAGAAGCTGACAAAAACACCGGTGTGCCCGGGCCGGACTTTCTCTGGCTCTAATCCACGTTTGGATTCAGTGGTTCCCTTCAAGCGCACTGTGTCAAAGCACTTTCACTAATGTCTAATCAATACGGCAGTGTTTGTTTACATAACGCGTTCCCTACGGGCTGTGCACGCTCCTCACATGTGTCGGTCCAGTACGCCGGCTGACGCGGAAACGCTGGCTCACAATATGGCAGGAAGTGAAGCCCCGTTCAGTGAAACCGGAGCCTCATTTTAGACGGAGCACGTGATCGAGGCGGACTGCTGTTCATTTAGGCTGAACTATTTCTGTTTGTCCTATTTCAGACAGAAAGATTAGGCTAAACTCTGGGCAAATAAAATAGGTTACAGCCTATTGAATTTAAATTGACTACACTTTGCACCCTGCATAATATTCACCCGATAAGGCATACAAATATATCAAAACGATCGATATAAATACACTACAACTATACATTTGTCACTGATATGTAATCAGCTGTGCTTGAGATTGCAGGTAATTCATGTGTTTTGACCCTGATTAGTCATAGTCCTATACTAGAATTAAAATCTTACATATTCAATTAAAATATTCAAAATGAATTATTTGAACATTTGGTCAGGCTTCCTCTACTTCACAGTAGGCTACAGCTAAGGGTAATTTTTGAGTGATATCTGTAGTGTTAATGTTGCCTTCTTCAGTCAAGCTTTATTTCCAGATTGGCTGAGGCCAAGTGTAGCATCTGTAGAATTATCAAACAGACTTGAAGGTTGTACCACTTATCTGCTGCACTGCCTCCATCTAGTGACCCAGAAGGTGCTGGTGTAAAATGAGTGAGTGCAGATTCAGGGCTGTTTGGCATGAATTGGTGTTTTACCAAGTGATGGTTTCTGTTTTGAATTATTTCATTATGGTAATGTCAGGATTCTTGTGTCTAAAGTGGACTTGTGTGGAGTTGTCTGTATGAGGCCCAGCAGAGTCCGACTGCGCAGCTGACTGTAAAATAAAGAGATAGTGTATGTACATTGGATACTCAGCCAGTATTTACATAGAATTTTCATTTGTCAAAACTCATACTCCCTCTTACAGATTCCTTGAGCTATAATACAGAGTTTTTCAATTAAGTATGAAGTCTTTGCAAGTTCATCCTGTGAAATGAAAGCCAAATTATAGCTATGAGGAAACGGATATGAAATACAAAAGGTAAAACATAGACTGAACTTTTTGAACCTCCAGTATGATTTGATTTAATTCCTGCTATGGATATTATGTTTCCCCGTAAGACATTTTTAAAATTACATCTTCATTGTTAAATCCTCAGTGTGTTAATATTTATCATTGCAGTGAGAGTCTATGACTAGAGGTCATGTCTAAGCATACAGCGGTTAGACACCAGACAGAATCACACAGTGAGCACACAGCAGTACAGCAGCTGGATGTCTCCAGTCAACAAGCAAAGTCACACAGTGAGCAAGAGAAAGGACAGAGCAAGGGAGAACAAATCTTATTAGTATGGAAGCAAGCATAGGAAGAAAAGATGATGAAGGCAGAATTACCCTTAAACCTGATCCAGCAGGTCAGGAATGAAGGAAATGAATTCTTCCAGATATGCACAAGAAGAAAAGATGATGAAGGCAGAATTAGCCTTGAACACCACTTCATGCAGGACAGGAATGAGGAAGATAATGCCCTTCTGTGGAACTAGCAAAGAGGATGATAATGCCCTTCTGTGGAACTAGCAAAGAGGATGAAACCCCAATATACTGAGGAAGCAGCCTGACAGGTAGACCAAAAGTCTCAGCCTGTCAACCCCTGGAAAAATAATAATTTCCAAGGGTTGGGTGACTCAGAGTTCTGCCTGCAGCTCAGTGACACAGACTTTCCTCTGCTACACAGAGGGCCAGTTAAACAGTAACAACAGTACAAGAATCAAAGGACTCAGCCTCAAAACAGGTCTTCCTCCAGTCTGTAGTGAGTGCAAAACCACTGCCTATCATTACAGAAGAGGAACCACAGCAGGCTGCTGATAAGAAGGCTGGCCTCAGATTTGAGATCTACTCAGAACAGAACAATCTTCCAGCTGGTGAGACTGAACTACAACTGCTCCTGGACAGGAGAGATGACAAGATATACCAGTTGGCTAAAGAAAAGCTTGCCTTGCTCAGTGAGGTTGAACAATTGGAAGAATAACTCAAAACAAACAAACAAACAAAAAATCTAAGTATCTGAATAACCACAGATAAAAATCTGAAAGTTAAGATTTATACAGTGTAATCACACTTATTTTAATCTGCTATGGGCGCTCAAATGCTTTGGCTGATTGGCAAGATTGTTACCTATGTTGCTGTCTCAGAGGCAGTTGCTCTGTAATTTTGACTGGCTGTCTGCTCAGGCCCTGAGTCTGGCGGGCTGCTGCTCCAAAGGCTGGCCCCGGCACCTGCTGGCTGCTTTCATTTAATACTGCAAGTGTAAAAAGCGAAACATAATCTGCCAGAGCTCTGTAAAATGTAGCTGCTGGTGAAGCTTCCATCTGTGCTCTTAACTTTTTTTCTGTAAGTTACTAGCTCAATAAAGTAACTTGTAAAACATGTTGAGTTTAATATGGTTTTAGCAGAGCACATTTCAGAATCAGTGCTTTGCAACTGGAATACGAAACAGTATTTTTGGACACACCACGGTGTTTCCCTCTTTCTCCCTAGGCAGTGACAGAAGTGTAGGTGCATCACCACCTAGTGGTAACATTGTTTTACTGCAAGTGTCTAGACTTGGAAGAATTAGGAGGATAGCAACCTGTACTTGTATACAAATTCCAAAATCAAATTTATTCAAATTTTAAATCGAATCAAATCAAATTTTATTTGTATAGCGCCAAATCACAACAAAAGTCATCTCAGGACACTTTACAAACGAGCTGATTAAGGTCTGAAACCTTGTGAGAGACTTTGAGACTCTGGAACTCTTAGGGTGCCCAAACTTTTGCACCATGCCATAATAATGTTTTTATTTTTTATTTTTGTTCAATTTATGGCATAAGAAGTAACTATGCATCACTGTTTGCAGAAAATATTGTGCATTTTTTCCATTTCCAAGAGAAACTGTGTTAACATCTGTTCAAATAAAAAATCACCAAAATCTGTTATGTATCAAGGGGTGCCTAAACTTTTGCATAAGACTGTACAATCAGAGATTGGATCTTTTTGTCAAATTAAGATGGATATTTGTTTTTGTACTTTAAAGTTTATTTTTTGTAGCACTCTGTTGAGCATAATAACCCATATAACTAATAAACATTTGATATAATGTATGTTTTGTACATTAGTAATTCATTTTACACATAGTTTTACATTATTTTTGGTAATAAATTCATTTAAGCAATAAAAAAATCTGAGGAGCCACTTGGGGAAAGAGCCGGCTCTTTTTAGTGAGCCAAGCCATAAGAACCGGCTCCCTTAAAAGAGCCGGAATTCCCGTCACTACTCCTCACACCACTGCTGCAGAGAAATGACATTATGAGAATATGTGCAATCTCTTGCAGCGTCCCCCTCACACAGAAGGCGAACCAGAGCCACAGTGTCAACACAGTTTAGTAACCTTAAGTGTGGATCTTGGGTTTCAAATCCTTTGGTACACAAAGTTGATAAGGAAAGTGACACTTTGTGATGCATCGCTGTTTAGACTAATCAACACCTTTGGCATTATAGTCTACTGGAGGAATAAATATCGCATCCACAAAATAAGACCTTAATGTTAGAAAATACAGTACAAAACCAAAGGTGGTACAATAAGTATTATTTTAAACACCAATGTAAAAAGCACGATTCATTTGATACCGCCTTAAACAAATGTGTTAGGTATTTTTTAGTCAGATAGATATTGGTTAGATATTTGTTGTATTAGAAATGTTTAGTGGAGACAGGATGTCTAGTTTAAATGCTTAGTCATTCTCATGAGTTTCTTGCAGGGTGCATTATGGTCAAGGATAACCGGATAGAAAAGTTTGACTGTCAGCAGGCAGAAAGATTATTGTTATTATTATTATCTGTGTAACCGTAATTGTAATCATAATATTTTCTTATGTGTAATGTCATGACATGTCACTAGATGTCATGTCAGAATGTTCTTAGATACACACCACTTAATCAACAACAGAGGATGTCTGTCTTTTGAGTCTCAGCTATGTGTAAGCCCGATGCTGACGGCTTTATCAACAGGATAGAGACATAACATCCTCTGTTATTCAAAACCCAACACAGTCAGAGAAATGATGAAGTTTTTGGGACTGATTAATTTCAGTAAGAACCTTGTACCTGATTTCACCAATCTGGTGGCACCTCTCCATGCCATGCTGACAGAGGCAGGTTACAAGAACTATGGTTCTGCTCTGATGTGGAACACACAAGCAGAAAAGGCTTTTGTGGACATCAAACAAGCTTTGTCACACGCATGTAGTTTACATGCACTTGACTACTCTCAAGCTTTCCACCTCTTTCCACCTGGATGTGGATGAAAAGGACGGCAATATGAATGCAGTCCTGTTTCAGTTGATAAAGCCGTCCCAGAGTCACAATCGTAAGGTGTTGATGTA
>NW_018128293.1:0-12991 GCF_001952655.1 Monopterus albus
CTTCTTGAAATAGGCCCCAGGATGAGCTCTAAATGTAATTAAATATAATGAAAATGTCCAAATTAAGACATTTCTGTTGCTAAATGCTTCTCCAAGCCTTTATGTCCTATATGTTCTGCAGCCAGTTGTTGTGTCACGAGAACCAGCAGTTAATTTTATAACTTGTGTTAAGGTGCTAAAACTTAGTCTGCTCCCTTTTTGCCCCTTCAATAAAGAACTCAAACCATTTTTGTTGCTTTTCTTTCCTCACTGCATCATTGTGAGCACTTTGTGAGTGGATCTGAAGTCCTGATGAAACCTGAACAGGAAACGAAGAATCTTCCTGTTGTCGTCTGCTGTAAAACTGCACTGGTGTTTGTACTGGACTCACTGAGCGCTGTGGTCCTGTTTCTGCTGCTCTGCTCCTCGTCTCTGTTCAAGCATTTGAGATAACTGATAACTTTAGGCACTCAAGTAACTTGAGGTACTTAATAGATTCAGATCAATAAAACAACCAATAAATAAATGGTGTATTATTCCACGTTAATACGAAGCTGCAGCAGCATGTAGAGGAATTAAAAATGAGCTCCACTCTACCAGCTGCAACATGTTAATGGTCCAAGAATTATAATCATAAATATAATCTACTGTCCACACTGGGAAATGGGCCATTCTGCAACATGAGTACTTTTAGTTTTGGTACTGTGTGTATTACATTACGTAAGATGTTTGATTGTAGAACTCAGAGTAGTTCTACACAGTTGTACTGCTTTTTATACTTATGTAAAGATGTGAGTACTTCAGTCACACTGGTCCCTCTACAAATCTAATCAAATCAAAATTTATTTATATAGCACTTTAAAAGCAACGTCTGGTCGACCAAAGTACTGTACAAAGGCAATGTAAAAACCAGAAATAATATCAATAAAGAAATAAAAACATAACATAAAAACAGGAACTACACAAAATCAACAGCTAAAAGAAGAAAGCATCAGACACTACTATGTATTAAAAGCCAAAGTGAATAAATATGTGTTTAACCAATGATTTAAAAGTTGTCAAGTCTGTAGATGATCTAACATTAAGAGGTAACCCATTCCACAATTTAGGGGCTACAACAGTAACAGCACGGTCACCCCAGCGTTTGTATCTGGCCCTGGGAACCTCTAAAGGAAACTGGCTCGAGTAGCTGAGTAATCTAGTCGGTTCACACCACCTCACCAACTCAGCGAGGTAGGGCGGTGCCAAACCATTAAGAGCCTTAAAAACAAAAATCAATAGCTTAAAATGAATTCTAAAATGGACTGGAAGCCAGTGAAGAAAGGCCAGTACCGGAGTTATATGGTCAGATTTCCTGGTACCTTTAAAAAGACGAGCCACAGCATTTTGGACCATTTGAAGACGAGAGAGAGATGACTGATTAACACCAAGGTATAATGCATGACAATAGTCAAGTCTAGAGGTTATGAAGGCATTGATTGCAATCTCAAAGTCATTAAAAGAAAGAAATGACTTGACTTTACTTAGCAACCTCAGGTGAAAGAAACTAGATTGTACGACCAAGTTGATCTGCTTGTCGAATCTTAGGTCACTGTCAAACATTACCCCTAGGGTTTTTACAGTCATCTTCAGATGATGAGCCAGGGGGCCTAAGTCGTGGTTGAAAGCAGCAAATTTCACCAGATCGCAAAATAAAGCACACACAGTTTTATCCTCATTTAACTTTAAAAAGTTCCACGCCAGCCATGCTTTCAGGTCTGTCAAACAGTGGTTGTAGAGACATCCCTCCAGTTGCTTTTAATGGTAAATATATCTGGATGCCATCCACATAGCAATGGAAAGAGAAGCCATATTTCCTTAGGATTGATTCTAGCAGAAGCATGTACAGGGAGAAGAGAGTTGGGCCAAGTACAGACCCCTGGGGGACACCACAGGAGGGGATAGCTGAGGAGGAGGAACAGTTACCAATATTAACAGAGAAACTTCTATTCGTGAGGTAAGATCTAAACCAAGTAAGAACAGTACCACGAATTCCCACACACTGCTCTATGCGAGATATGAGTATTTCATGATCCACTGCATCGAAGGCAGCAGAGAAGTCTAAAACTACCCGCAGAACTAGATCCCTACAGCAGATCTAAGATCAGTTTCACACCTAAAAACTAAATGCAGACCAGACAATGACTCCACACCAGCAGCAGGTAGCAGAGTTGTACTTTGGGCTCGGTGCCGTTTCTTTATGGAGCTGACAGCGACAAACAGATGCTGTTTACACACTGTTGTCTAAAACACTGTTTGCTGCAGCATTAACGTTTCTATGAACTGGAACAGGGGTAACACAAACACAAACAGCGACAATAGAAACAAAAAGCAAATAGTGAAATGAAAAAAGGAAAACAACAAGCAGCGAGAAGTAAAACCCAACTAAACACAGCATCACAACAATGAGAAGCGGAGGACAGGTGGAGTTTAACAGGTTAAAGTCAGTGACTTTTTCTCTTCAGACATAAACAAGTTATAAATAATTGTGCTTTTATTCCTATTACTGCTCTGTTCCACTGTCACACAGACCTTCATTGGTGATATCTTCACTGGGACGTCATCCAAAGTGTCAATGTACGGAAACAGTGTGTCAGTGAAAGTGTGTGTGAAGGTGTGTATGTGTGTGTTAGTGTCAGGATCAGAGAACGACAGCTTTCCGCTGCTCCAGTCCAGATTCACTCTGATCCTCTGGAACATCTTATCCACTGAGAGAACAGTGTATGGATGTGATGGAGAGAATGCTGTGTATTGACCTACAAAGAACCTTATTCCCCATAATCCAGACAGTATGCCTTCCTTCCTCTGGACAGACTCTGCTAACACACCCAGTCCCCAGCACGTATTGTCTCCAACCTCGACATCCCAGCTGTGAGTCCCTGAGTTAAAGCCCTCAGAGCCCAGGACAGACCAGGCATAATCATCAAACCTCTCTGGATTGTCAGGAAGCTGCTGTTTGTCTCCTTTTCTCACACTGGTCAGATCTTCAGACAGGATGAGTCGTGGCTCAGCAGTGTTTGGATCCAGGACCACAGGAGTGTAGGAGACCATGTCCTTCATCTTGTTCCAGATGTTGAAGGCCAGGTTGCCCAGGTGTAGCTCGTGAGGGCAGCTGTGGATCCTCCAGCAGGAGGCGCTGCTGGACTCTTTCCACTGCAGCCTTGTAGCTGAGCAGAAATGAGACATCTTCAGCTCTCAGCTGCTCCTCTGTGGCTCTGACTGTGTCTGACAGAGCTGCTATCTCTCTGCTCAGAGCCTCTGTCTTCTCCTTCATTATCTGACTCTTCTGGTCCTCCTCCTCCCTCAGTGCAGCCATCCTGGCCTCCTCTTCCTCTTCTAGAAAGCGGTGAAGCTTCTGAAACTGCTCCTTAATCTGCGTCTCTGTGTGTCGGGCCTGGACCTTAATGTGTTCTGCTGCTTGATCAAACTTCACTTTAACTCGTTCAAAAACCTTTAACTTCTGATTTAAAGGCTTCAGAGTTTCCTCCAGTTCCTCCTTGTGTCGTCGTGCAGCTTCATCAATGGGTCTGAATCTGTGATCGGTGTGTTTTTCTGAGTCTCTGCAGACGACACACACTGGCTGCTGATGGTCCAGACAGAAGAGTCTGAGTTTCTCAGAGTGCAGACTGCAGAGAGTCTCCTCTGGTCTGGAAGCCATTTAGTCTCTGAGTGCAGCTGAAGTCACAGCAGGCAGACGGATCAGACAGGAGCTCAGTCTCTGCAGCTGAAGTCACAGCAGATACAAAGTACAGTCAGTCATGGCTCCCCTCCCCCCACTACCCCACTAACGTTACTGAAATGTACTTTCACTTTGTGTTGTTGTCAGACTCACATTCAGTGTGTGTCCACAGGTTGAAGCAGCAGTGTTGGAGTTCCCACTTTTCTCTCCTGTAGCTGGACTCACTCAGAGGAAGCTGTTAGTTTGGTCTGAAGGTGAATCTGATCGTCTGCTTCTCACTCTGTGTCTCTATAGTCACGAAGAAGAACAAACTGTTTCCTGCTTTGTCAGGTGATTCAGGACAGGGCGGGGCTTGAAATGTTGACTGATGGTGTAGAGCAGGAAGTTACAACAACTGTGTAAATGCAAATGCAGTGTTAGGTTGAACATAGTGGAGCGGTTTCACTGGGTTGTACAGGAAGTCACAAATACAGCTGAATTTATTAGAGTTGACCGATTAACAAATGGACATTTAAATAATTGTGAAACCAACATTATAACAGTGTCACTTAGCTCCAGATGTTACAGTTGATTACAAAGCTGAGAAACGACCCGTAAAGTGACGTAGTGAGCAGTGAACAGACAGAGGCTTTACTCTGCACCATGACAGTTGAATATTCTACAGAAATATAACGTTTGCACATCGCTACAGTCGGTGCTAGCGACCATAGATGTCTATGAACAGTGGGCGGGGCTCGGTGTCACATCCTTATTGGTGTTCAGTCACGTGACTGGCAATTAATCCAACATGGCGGCCAGTACTGAAGCGTAGCCCTGTAAACTTACCTTTTCTTCCAAGCAGCTAATATTTAGACAATAGAAGAAAAGCAAAGACATGAGAACAGACTCCAGGTTTTGGGCATTTAGGATCCCTGTGTCCAGAGGCTGCCGCAGTATTTCAGTTGCTAACAACAGGGAAGTCCCTGGCGGAGCCTACTTTGGACACGGTAAGTCTACATAAAGCCTCTGTTGAGGACAACCTGTCCTTACACTGCCTCCACGATGAAAGTGTGAATAACGCGTAAGAAAGTCTTGTATTTTATCCAGATGTTCCCCCTTATATCTTATCCTAAGTAAAGCTGAGCAGCCTAGACTCGGTGTGGTAGTGCGACCCCTTTATCCCTAAAGAGCTGTGACTATTGTGATTTGTCCTTTTCAGGTATTTTGTAGAATGACAACCTTCAACTAGGAGGAGGGATGAGTGGCTTTGGGCCAGCAGAGCTGGTCGCAGGCCTGTGTCATACAGAAGAGGAGAATCCTTTCCCTGTGTGGCAGGATGGACACATCAGCCCCTGTTTTAACCAGCTCATCCTTGGAGCCCTGCCTCACGCTGGAATGGCCGTTTGTAGCGCCTGCTACCTTAGCATGGCAAGGTGGGTCATATGTGTCTGCACAGATTTGACCCTGATATCATTCACATCTAGGTTGGTACAGACAGTTTGAAAACGTTTTTTCCAATGAAATCAATATTTTTATTCATGTATAGAGAGCACGACCATAGACATAGAGCACTCGTTTTAAGACTGAGTGGATAACATACTTGAAATACTGAGAAAATCCTGAGAAGTAATACATCTCTGCTCCTCAGATGCAGCCTCCTCCAGACATCTCCTGCTTGTGGTTGGACTCTCAGGCTGGTGTCCACTCTGCTGATGACACTTCTTTTCACCACAGATGTCGTCCTAGTGAGCATCCTTCAGCAGGGGGACATGTACCTGGATGTCCTAGTGGACAGCTGTGCCATCCTGGCCTGGCTGAGCCACTGCAGTGCCATCGCAGTGCTCCAGAGGACTGCTTTCATGAGAACTAGAGGACCCCTGCTGCTGCTTCTGCTGGTCCTTCTGTCACTTCCCAACCTTGTCATCACCTTGATCATTTATTGTGATAATCAGGACTATCTAAACATCACTGATCCTCTAAAATTGGCACGATTTGTGCTTGTCTCAGCGCGGACACTCCCCATTCTGGTTTATCTTCTGGCGTTTGCATTTCCTTGCATCAGTGACGCTGGGTATAGCTTGCATATTAACACTGTGGATGGATCCCCTCTCGTTCTAGGGAGCACCCAGCCGGATACGGGTCAGATGGTGGCTGAGGACGGGAGCGGCTGTGTCTCTCGACTCTTCTACCTGTGGTTGACCCCTCTCCTCAGGCGAGGCCAGCGCGGCGAGCTGGACAGACCAGCTGATGTGTATCACCTCCCTCGGAAACTTCGGACTAGCGTGGTTTGCCGATACTTTCACCAGTGTTGGGAGTTCTGCCGGTGGGGGGCAGCGGCCAGTAACGGGCGGAACCGGTGGCCCACACCGGTCAGCACAAACCTCCTGACTGGCAGCTGGAGCTCACACTACCTGGAGGAACCACTGGAGCTGGAGGGTGATGTAGCACTGCTGAGGGTGCTGCGCAGGGCGTTTGGGTTGCGGTATTACATGCTTGGTGTACTGAAGGTGGTGGTCAACATGCTGAGCTTTGCAGGACCCCTGCTGCTCAGCAGTCTGGTCAGCTTTATGGAGGAAGAAGGAGCTCCAGTCAGCAGGGGTGCCTGGTGCATCCTGGGACTCTTTGCCAGCACCCTTCTTTCTTCCATCCTCCGAAACATCTTCGTCTTTGAGGTCTCCAAAGTGGCACTGTCAGCACGCGCCGCGCTCGTGTCGGCCATCTATGGCAAAGCCCTGCGTGTCAGCAGCAGCAGCCTTGCCGGCTTCACTCTGGGAGAGGTGGTGAACTTAATGAGCACGGACACCGACCGCGTGGTCAACTTCTTCACCAGCTTCCATGAGCTGTGGAGCCTGCCCTTCCAGTTTTCTATCACTGTCTACTTGCTCTATCTGCAGGTGGGCATGGCCTTCCTCGGAGGGCTGTGCGTGGCGCTGCTGCTGGTGCCCCTCAACAAGTTCCTCGCTTCCCGGATCCTTAACAACAACAAACACATGCTCAGGTACAAGGACAGCCGTGTTAAGGTAAGACCCGATTCAGCTGTTTCTCTGTGCAAATGTTAGGAGGATTTTGTTCACTGCTAAAATTCCACAAGTGACACTGTTTAGAAACCACAGCTCAGCTGTGATCAGCTAAAACCGGCGCTTTAAAGCCTCTCATTGACTGTTTCCATTGGGAGCAGTTCGAGGTTCAAATACAATAACATATTATCACCAGGCTGATTCTACTGGCTGATTTTGACTTGTCACAGATGAATAGGTAAAGTCATATTCACACATACAGTACAGTGCAAATGTGTTAGGCACTAAAAGTAAAGTTATGATGCATTTAAAAATAATGAATCGTTTTGATAGATAAGGATTTTAAACATCTAAAATACCAAAAACCTTTGCATAGTGGTGTGGCTGTGATATAGCAACATAAATTGCAGTGTGTTCATGTTGTAAATGTACGTACATCTTCAGTGCAAGAGTCTGCTCATATTTGCTCCTCGGGCCCAAAGCTGTGCCACTGAGACTCAAGTGAGTCTCTTTAATTTGTGGCTTTTCTCTTCCAGTTAATGACAAAGGTGCTCTTTGGCATCCAGGCCATCCCGTTCTACAACTGGTTTAGTGGCTAAAAATAAACAAGGTTCCAGAGGTAACAGTATGTACTTCATATATAGATATTATTTGTAATAGTTATGTAAGGCTGAGCTAAGTGTTTATGGAAGCTGTGGGTTTTTGGCTTGGCCCACTCATGAAAGTGATTTATTAGAATCGTCTTTAGGGAATTTTTTTTGTCAGATTTTCCACAAACGTCCATTTGGACTCGAGAATGAAGTGGGTAGATTTTAGTGGTCAATAAGGTCACTGCGTCCTCATGTCTGTCCCATGACTTTGACTGGTTGGAGGAGCCATACATCTGCAAAGCAGCAATTCAGGTTTTATTTTGACATGAGGCAAAATCAGTGACGTACGGTGAGGCTGACAGCTGGTGAGGCACTTGACTCTTTTACAGTCAGATTTACAACAGCAATCACTCCTGGTTTGAGTCAGGCCAGGAGCTGCTGTCACGTCTCTCTCTCCTTTGTTTTCAGTTTCTCTCTATTCTCTACAAATAGTACCAGTAGAAAATCTGCACTGCTTTCTTCAGTTCACATATCTGATAACAGAGGCAGTACTTTCCTTTGAAGAAGAAAAAATCAGCTGTATTGAAATATCTTAAATGATAAATTATCCTCGGACTTTATAATCTGCACAGAGTAAAACACCCTCCATCAGTAGAGCCCTGATGTGAATAAGGAAAAACTCCCATAAACCATCATTTTGTTGAGCAGCGACTGCCACCGGGGCTGCGAAGGAAAGATCCTAACACGATCACCAGTTCTCTCTCCGCACCCTAATAAAAAGTCATTTCCAGTCAAAGGGTTTATCACAGAAAATATATTTTGTAAAAAGAGCTAATATTTAGGATGACTCAGTGAAGCTGAGACTCAGTGGCTGGTCTCTTGTCCTGCAGGTGTTCACCACGCTGGCTCTGGTGGGAATGTTAATCGTCCCACTCAACTGTTTTCCCTGGGTTCTCAACAGCATCCTGGAGGCCAAAGTGTCTCTGGAGCGAATCCAGCGCTTCTTCAGACTGACCAACCAGGATCTGCAGGCGTACTACGCTCTGTGTAGGCTGCTGCTTTGAAGCTTGTGTGTGTTTTTGTCTTTAATCAGCAACCAGAAACAAGTCTCAGTATGTGTTGGGTCCCATTTGTTGGTCTCTGTCCTGGGAGGAGCAGGTTTTCTCTACGTTTAAAACAAGCTCTGCTTCATGTGCTGATCTGAAACTCCACTTTTTGACACTTTCTGCTGTCTTTGTGTATTTCTTGGCTCTACTGTGGGTCTGCCCGACTGACGCTGCTACATGAAGCTGCTTTTGTTTTCAAGTAATGTTACCTAGAAGTAAAATGAATGAAAGGCCTTAGAAAGTCCATAATGTCCAAGTGAAGCTTGCTTTCATTGCAAAAATTAAAAGTAGCTCCAACTGTTGTTATATCACGTACGATACCGTATTTCTGTTGTGATGAAACGTGTGCGTGCACAGTGTCTCCTGAGGACAGCCAGACGTCAATCCTGTTGAACCAGGGGACATTCTCATGGCAGGGGCCCGACAGTCATGACCAGAACACAGATGAAGAAACAGGAAGTGGAGCTGCTAAAGGAAGTCAGCTGTTGCACAGTCTCAATCTGCACGTAACCAAGGTACAGTCTGATAACATGTACAGCCTTCGTGCTCTTTGTAGGTTATATTTCCTACAGAACTGGTCCAGCACACCAGCCGCACCTGTGCACAGGGATGAATTTAAAGAATTAGAAACATGAACAGTGTCAAGGAAGAAGCAGAAACATCTCTGACACAAAACAAACCAACAGAAAGGCCCAAACACTCAGTTTGAATTCTTCTTCTTCTCTGACATGAAGCACAGCATCAATAAAACACAGTAACATTCTCTATCAGATTTTTGAGTTTCTTTCCAAAAATACTTTTCCTGATATTTGATTGTGCTTTAGGTGTTTTGAAAGGTTTAAAGTTTACTGGTTTACATAATTAAAGTCAAATAAAATGACTGGCCAACGATGTAAAACGTATTTTATGCTCTGACGGTTAAAACCACGACTTCAGGATTGAATTCAACATTTAACAGCGTTTTTATTTTGACACCTGAAGATGGTTTGTCCTGCCGTCAGTCAGAGCAGTAACAGTGTCTGTCCGGTTCAGGGCTCTCTGGTCGCTGTGGTGGGGAAGGTCGGCTGTGGGAAGAGCTCCCTGCTGGCTGCTCTCACAGGAGAACTCAGCAGGTACTGCACGTCCGAAACCTTTCTCCAAATGTTCAGATTGTGTTCGCTATAAACTTTGCTGATTGTGATTCTTTTCACTTGCAGTAGTTACAGTAGCTGAAATGTTGTGACACACTGTGGAAACCTGTGTTTCATATTCCAGCAGTGGAAGGGAATCAGTTATATCAGTTATTTGGGGAAAGAAGTATCATATGGTTTAACAACAGATTTTACAGGTACACAACATACTTGAAGGGTTTTAGAGCACAGACACGAGGATGTTGAGTTTGGAAGGGAGTACTCGGGTGTCAGGATGCAGAGAGCTCCACCAGTGTTCCTCCTGTCTCTGCAGGCGGAGCGGAGTGGTTTACGCTGCAGAAAGAGAGGCTGGCTTTGGTCTGGCCTCTCAGGAGCCATGGATCCAACATGCATCAGTACGAGACAACATCCTGTTTGGCAGAGACTACGATCCCGCCTTCTACCAGGCTGTGATCGAGGCCTGCGCTCTCTCAGACGACTTCAGCGTACGACCACTACTGCTTATGTTCTTTTCTGTCCAAATGTGTTTTTGCTGATTAACATGATTACTGTCATTTGTGGGCGGCATGGTTCCGGGTCTGCATGTTTTCTCTGTGCCTGCGTGGGTTCTCTCCAGGTGCTCCGGCTTCCTCCCACAGTCCAAAAACATGACTGCTGACTCTAAATTGCCCGTAGGAGTGAGTGTGTGAGTGTCTGCATGTCATGTGACAGACTGGCGACCTGTCCGGGGTAGACCCTGCCTCTTGCCCGGTGTCAACTGGGATTGGCTCCAGCCCCCTGTGGCCCTGTTCAGGATAAGCGGTATAGACAGTAGATGCATTGGACTGTCGATAGTTTACAGAGGCCGGTCACACTTATGAGGGTGGCGTTTTTAATAACGTCTAAAAACAATACTGCAGATTTTGAGCATTCATGGTCCCAGAAGATGTTTATCACTGAATATTGTGACACCATGATCAGCTCAGTACTGCACCAACTTCCTCTTGATTAACACTTTGATCACATTGTCCAGGGAACTTATGGCCTTTAACTTGATTGCTTTCATCAATGCATTGAGTCTGATGTCATACAGACGTGTTGGTACATGGTCATTTTTAATAAGCCCCTTCTAAAATGTGTCTGCAGGTTTTGCCAAACGGTGACAGGACAGAAGTGGGGGAGAACGGGGTGACTCTGAGTGGAGGACAGAAGGCACGGCTGGCCCTCGCCAGAGCTGTGTACATGGTCAGTCCACTGCACAAACCAGCTGCTTCACACTCAGAGAGACGAGGAAGAAGTTTACCAAACAGTTTGGTACCAGTGTCAGTTTAACTTGCATCCTTCCTCTTCATGTTGAAGACCAGTGTTAGCTTTGATATACTGATACACCGGCTAGATATCAAGATGCATGAAGATTTTAGTGAAGAAATGATTTGAGAGCTGCCTGTTGCTGAAGGAGTCGCTGGTTTGATCCCTGTGTCAGCTGTACGGGCTACGTGTAGGATGCCAACTCTTACCACTTCACTGTGTCGCTACATGTTTTAAAACAAGACTCAGTTTACATTTACAAGATCAATTGTAAAGCTCAACACTGAGCTGTGGTTTCTTTACAAATCAGTCATCATGTGATGCTGCTCTCTCTTCCATTTCCCTGGCTAACCTCACTGCTTCAGGACAAAGACATCTACCTCCTGGATGATCCGTTGGCAGCAGTCGATACCGACGTGGCCGAACACCTCATGCAGAAATGTATCGTGGAGCTCCTGAGGGGGAAAACCAGGATCCTCTGCACGCACCGCATAGAGTTTGTGGACAAAGCTGACATAGTGGTCCTCATGGACAACGGAACAATCATCAGAACAGGTGCAAACACGGCAAACCAGCAAAATCAGCAAAATCAGCAAATATATTGTCCCTCATTAATTAGAGAGGACAACTGCAGACAGATAAAATGTCCATGGTGTTTTAATTTGACATAATTTAGTCACCAGTGCAGCTTTTAGTTGACTGGCTTCACGGTAAAGAATACGTTCCTACAATGTCTCAAGTTGCTAAAATTCAGAGCTAATCCATATTATTTGGTAGTAACCTGTTTTTTAACATCAATACATTATTATTACACCAACGCAGTGACATGGATATAAAATGATGTGAAGAGGACATCAGCCTCTAGCAGCTCTTCCCCAAAAGCAGGAAATCTGTTGGATGCTTTATGGCACAAAGCAGCACTTGTTTATACTTTATACTAACTTTATTTCCTATTTTCTAAATAGTTTGGCTTCATCTTTTTGAGCATGATGACTGTAACTAAGAGTTTAAAGAAAACATTGAGCATTTACGTGAGAAAGAATCTGTCGACTCTTGACCGGTCGAGTTAGAGAGGCTCGGTTTACAACAGCGGACATTTTAAAGCTCTACTTGTCCTTTTGCTGTTAAACAGGTACACCAGCAGAAATCCTTCCTTTGGTAGAGGCAGTGCCAAAAAAACGGAAGAACGGCCACGACACAAAAGAGAAAAGTAAGTGCTTGGCTAAAAAGTTAACATTTTCCTTACATATTCTTTTGAAGCTGGCTCTAGTACATTGTCCTTTTGGCTGCTGCTGACCATTTATTCAGTCTTGTATTAAGTTTCACGGCCCCTTTTTGACTGTAACCAGGTGGTGTGGAGCAGGACGAGGAGGAAGCGGGCTCACCTCCTGGTCTGTGTGCAGATGACGACCCTGACCCCTCAGGGGAGGAGCAGAAGCAGGCGGGCGGGCTGGCGTGGAGAGTTTACCAGACCTACTGGGGGGCTGTGGGTGGAGCGCTGGCCGTCTCCATCCTGATGTCTCTGCTCCTCATGCAAGGTTTGGATTGACAACGCAGCTTTGTGCACAGTGCACACGTTCAGTAGGCTTCAGTCGTCTGACGTGCTCATGTTCACACTGCAGCAAAAATGTTTCTCAACAGACGTCTGTCAAGTTTAAGTCCATCCCCGGTTGGTCTCGGAGCAAATACGAAATAAGTTATTTTGTGTTTATTAAATTATGATTTAATTCTGAGTTTTGACAAAACCCTAACATTTTCTGGGTAACAGATGATCAAAAATTGGAATGGCTGTTTTTAATGTGTTTAAATCTTCTTTGTCTCAAAGTCTGGCAAAGATGAATTGATTAGTATGTATTTCGATTTCCCCTGCACGACTCTATATAATCAGTTTCTCTGATTGATGTATGATTTTTCTGGCAGACAGTGTAGGTCGATGCGGCCGTTCGGAGCTGTGGCCGTAAGGTCTCCGGTGCCTGTCGTGGTGGCAATCCCCGAACCCGGTGGTGGACACCGGAAGTAAGGGATGCCGTCAAGCTGAAGAAGGAGTCCTTTCGAGCCTGGTTGGCTCGTGGGACTCCTGAGACAGCTGACAGGTACCGGCAGGCCAAGCGGGCTGCAGCCCAGGCGGTTGCGGAGGCAAAAACTCGGGTCTGGGAAGAGTTCGGTGAGGCCATGGAGAAGGACT
>NW_018128293.1:15055-24874 GCF_001952655.1 Monopterus albus
CTGGAGGAAGTGTCTGGAGAGAGGGAGGTCTGGGCATCTTTGCTTAGACTGCTGCCCCTGCGACCCGGTCCCGGATAAGCGGAAGAAAATGGATGGATGGATGGACAGTGTAGGTCTGAGGACTTGACTGTGCACTGTGTATAAGTTGCTTCAGTATTTTTTGGACTTTGTTGTTTAACAAGATGTCAGCACATGTTGTGTAATAAAGGTTTTATTCATTTACTTTAATTCAGTACTTCAGGTAAAGGAAGCAAACTAACAACATGCCAGTAGAAGGATGATCTCAAAGAATGAAGTAAAATGTACTTCCATCAATCACCAGAGAAGTTTGTTGGCGTTGCTGCAGCTCAGATGAAAGTTGCTCTCCTTCCTAAATGCCTTTAGTTTTGTCATCAAGCTTCACTGTTTCCTGTAGAAAAAAAGCAGGAAAATTAAAGTTTTCTCTGTTTTAAATCCACATTGTTCTATCTAACTGCAGACTGCTGTTGTGTTTTTGTGATCCAGCCTCAAAGAACGTTTCTGACTGGTGGCTGTCGCATTGGATCTCAGAGATGAAAAACAACGGCTCCTCCAGCGCCAACGGTTCTTCTTCAGGTGCCTTCAGCTCACCTCACCTGCTGCTCTTCTCCCCTGGAGGCCTGGTGTGAGTCGACCACTCGGTGGCAGATTTAGTTTTGTGCACGAGGCAGTGACTTGAGAACCAAACTTTCACAATATGAACTGTAGAACATTTATCAGCCACAGATGGAAACTGATCTTATTTTACTTTGCCTTGTTCTGAAAGCACAGAGCACAGACGCTTTGTGTTTGCCACTTGTAATTTAGCTGTGGTGTAAGTACAGGTTTATTTAGTTTATATTAGGATGTAAATGATTGGTTTTTAAATGTACTTCTATAATTCAAGTTACACTGTAACACGTCCTCAGAATGTGGCTTTGAAAATAGATCAGAATGTGAGGATTTGTCATCATCTGAATAATTTATAGTTACCTTAAATGTTGTTTAGCACAATGAAGACAAATAGAAATATAAAACTGTCTTTCTCTAATGTTTTTGTTCAACTTTCTTACTGAAATGATGAACATTCACATCTTCCCATCCAGATCTCCTCTGTCCTCTGTGCAAACATTTGTTTCAAGCAACATGAGCTCTGATGTCAAGTTTTATCTGACGGTGTACGGCTCCATCGCTGTGGCCAACACCATCTTCACTGCCCTCCGAGCCTTCCTCTTTGCCTACGGAGCCATCTGCGCTGCCACAGCCATTCACAACAGACTTCTGGACCGGGGTCTTAAGGTGCGTCAGGCCGGCGGTCAGAGCCGAGCCGAGCCGAGCAGATTGAGCGTTTGTTTGGCAGCAGTAGGTGAAAGTCAGACAACCAGGCTGGTGAAAGATTGCCAGTTTGAAATGGCAGACCAGCAGAGGATGACACTGAAACACCCTTGAACAAGACGCATAATGTGCAAACTATGTGGCTGAGCCACAGATTTGAAGGAATAGTTTAAACATTTTTGCAAATAACTGGTGACAGTTCTTTGTAAGTAACAACACTAGATTTATTGTGAATACAGTAAATCTCCATTAGAGATTTTAAAGGAATAGTTTGACATGTGCTCACGTACAGTCTGAGAAAATCAGTACCACTCTTTTATCTGTTTGTTAAATGTGAAGCTGGAAGACAGTAAATCTAAATCTGCCTTCCAGTGCCTACGTCTTGTTTCATCCATACATACAACACTGTAGAAATAATAAGTTGTAGCTTTATGAGGAGTTACAAGGTGTTCGCTTTAAATGTCTTTTTTACCTTTAGACGGAGCCAAGATGGCTGCTTCCAGTCTTTATGCTAAGCTAAGCTAACTCTCCTGGTTAGCTTAGCTTAGCAGATGATGAGAGTGTTATTGTTCTTCTCATCTGACTCTCAGTAAGAAAGTAAATACTGAACTATTGACTTGAAGACTTTCTATTTAATGTTCATGTTAATATTAAATGACAAAGTGCAAAATACAAAAAGGAGAAACTCAAATGTAGTTTTATCAGCTCCAAGTGAATTATAATGGTAGAAGGCTCTTAGCTAACATGTTCACTGATGGGACAGTACAAGGCAACGCTGCATCAGGGCTTGGTGCTTCAGTCTGTGGTCTTCTGTCCCCAAGTGGCCAAAATATATACACACAGTCACGGCCGGAAGTATCGGCACCCCTGCATTTCTGTCAGATAACACACCATGGTTCTTAGAAAATTGTTGCAATCATCATCTTTGGTATATTCTCATGTTTATTTCTTTTGTTTGCATTGGAACAACACAAAAAGCCAAATCTTATAGACTGGTGGGGCAGCATGGTGGCGCAGTGGTTAGCACCATTGTCTCACAGCAAGAAGGTTCCAGGTTCGGGCCCCACCCGGGACCTTTCTGTGTGGAGTTTGCATGTTCTCCCTGTGCTTGCGTGGGTTCTCTCCGGGTACTCCGGCTTCCTCCCACAGTCCAAAGACATGCAGCTTAGGTTGATTGGTGTCTCTAAATTGCCCATAGGAGTGCGTGTGGTTGTTTGTCTATGTGTTAGCCCTGCGATGGATTGGCGACCTGTCTAGGGTGTACCCCGCCTTCGCCCGATAACCGGCCGGGATTGGCTCCGGCCCCTCCCGTGACCCCGTTCAGGGATTAAGCGGTAGAAAATGAATGACTGAATGATAGACTGGTCAGAAATAGTTGTGTTTCCAGCAGGTGATGCTCCTTTAATTTAATCTGTAGCAATCAGCAGGTGCTGGCGATGTAGAAATCACACTTGGAACCAGATAAATTGGAGAAAAGTTGACTCTGCCTTTGTTTGGTGTGGACCATACTCAGTGTGGAGAAAAGGAAGAAGAGCAAAGAAGTGTCTGAGGAGAAGCCTGGACAGTCTCGAGGCTCCAAGTCCATCTCCAGAGATCTGGCTGTTCCTGTGTCCACTGTGCACAACATTGTCAAGAAGTTTACAGCCCACGGCGCCGTTGGCTAATCTCCCTGGACCCGGACAAAAGAGAACAATAGATAACAGATTGCAATGAAGGATTGTTTGAATGGTGGATAAAGAACCTTGTTCAACTTCCAAACAAATTCAAGCTGACCTGCAGGCGCAGGGTGCAACAGTGTCAGCTCACACTATCTGTCACCATCTGGATGACAAGGGTCGCTATGGTAGAAGACCCAGGGGACCCACTGCTGACACAGAAATGTAAAAAAGCCAGACTGGAGTTTGTAACGTAACCCAAGGAAGCCACAGTCCTTCTGGGAGAATGTCCTGTGGACAGATGGGACTAAAATAGAACTTTTTGGTCGAGCACATCATTCTACTGTTTTCAGAAAATGAAATGAGGCCTTCAAAGAAACAAACACGGTCCCTACAGTCAGACATGGTGGAGGTTCACTGATGTGTTGGCGCTGCTGGATGTCTTGGCTGTGTGTGGCATCTGAAGACTACCAAGCAGTTTTCTGTGAGAAGTGGTATGTTATCTGACAAAATGCTGGGGTGCCAATATTTTTTGGCTGTGAATGTATATGTATATGTATATACATTTTTTTCAGATTAAAACCGGTGTAAACAGAGATCTTGGCCACTTGGGGGAAGCAGAAACAAACTGTAAACACAACACTAATGCTAATTGACATAATTTGGCAAACAGTTGCTTATTTACACCCCTAGCAGACACACACAGTGTTAGCATTCATTTTTAGTTATGGTCAAGGGTCAAAGTGTTTATTGTCGTGTGCATAGTAAAGAAACGTGTTTCCCTGTGCAGTGAAATTCTTACTTTGCCGTCCACATGAATGCCACACAATACAAGTGAAATATAAAGTAGATAAATAACACTAGCCACCTTGCAAATGAAAGTCCAACATTCACTCTGCTTTTAGCTCTGGTTTGGTCTCTAATCAAAGACGTCCTGTTTCCGTGCCCCTCTAGGCCACAGTGACCTTCTTCGACACCACCCCGCTGGGCCGCATACTCAACCGTTTCTCCTCAGACCTGTACAGTGTGGACGACAACCTGCCCTTCACCCTGAACATCCTGCTGGCCAACGTTTTCGGTCTGCTCGGCATGCTGGTGGTGATCAGCTATGGCCTGCCCTGGGTCCTGTTGCCCCTGCTTCCCCTGGCTCTGCTCTACCACCGCACCCAGCGCTTCTACCGCCACACGTCTCGGGAGCTGAAGCGGCTGTGCAGCCTCACTCTGTCGCCCGTCTACTCACACTTCTCTGAGACGCTCACTGGCCTGGGGACCATCCGGGCCAGCGGCAGCTCTGCCAGGTGAGTCACGACAAAACAGATAGTGATATTATTAGTGATGTGCAATCGCGATGCATTGGCTAGTATTCAGTTTTAATGCCAGCACGTAACCTAAGTCTCTGTGATGCCTGAAACTGGTTTCTGATGTGAGCACATTGTGGGCTGGAGACGGTTGATAAGTAAACTTGTCAGTGCTGGTTGACTCTGCTGCTACATTGCCTCAAACATGCTGCATATTTAGCATCGGGCTCCATCCCCAAACAGTTCTGTCTGTTTTTGAGAAACGAAATTCCTGAACGGTTTGATCAAGTCCATATCCTTGTCATATGGAATGACATCGCATTGGAAAAGTCACTGTGTTTTTAAAAGTGTGTCCTTTGTACACACAAGACTGAACTGCTCTTCCAGGTTCCAGGAGGAGAGTGCTAAGCGTCTGGAGCAGAACCAGCGCTGCCTGTTTCTCAGCAACGCTGCGATGCAGTGGCTGGACATCCGCCTGCAGCTGATCGGAGTGGCTGTGGTGACCGGCCTTGGGGTGATCGCCGTTGTCCAGCACCAGCTCAGTTCTGTTGATCCAGGTTAGACAGACAGCAGCTGGGTTTGGTGGCTGTGCACTGGTGTGTGGGATGATTCACTGTTGTTGTGGCACCTGTTTAGTAAGAGTGTGTGTTACTGGTCGTGTTGTCAGGTCTGGTGGGTCTGTCCTTGTCCTACGCTCTGTCCATCACCGCGCTGCTGTCTGGCCTCATATTCAGCTTCACTCAGACTGAGATGCAGCTGGTGAGCGTGGAGCGGACTGAAGAATACTCCACGGGGCTACCGGCCGAGCCCCAGCATCAGAACATGCAGGTCAGACCATGAACTTTGTTACAGGGAACATGAATTATCAACAGGAAACCAGCACTAGTACCTAAGCTTACAACAGGCTGATGGGACGCGCTGGCCCTCTGCTTCCATGTCCTGCTGTCAGTCTCCATTGTTGTAACTCTTGTTTAAATCAGGACATCCATGGGAAAATAAAAAAGAGACTCCTTCATGATGACATAAATGCAAAAACCTGATTTGTTTGCCAGTAATTTTTTATCAATGTCAAATCTTTTTAAGGGTGAAGTTTTTTTAAAACCCATTTTCAGACCTATTAACCTGATATGTAATAACGTGTCTTGTCAATGCTGCCAGCTGCCCCCTGCATGGCCCGAGCAGGGCTGGGTGGAGTTTCGCGGCGTAGTTTTGGCGTATAGGGAGGGTCTCCCAAACGCCCTGGACGGGGTGAGCCTGGTGGTGCGACCTGGGGAGAAGGTGGGCATCGTGGGACGCACAGGCTCTGGCAAGTCCACCCTGTTCCTGGCCCTGTTTCGTATGGTGGAGCTCAGCCAGGGCCAGATTCTTCTGGACGGGCTGGACATCAGCACTGTGGGCCTCGCTCAGCTCAGGTAAGCCCGAGGAGGTGGCAGCTTGGGCTGAGAATTACAGGGCGAGCTGTGAGCTCGCCTGGATGCATCAGTTAAGGAGGGAGACGGTACTCACAGCTTCAGTGTTACAATCGCTGACTGATTTATTGTTTCGTTGTATCGTCATCAGTCTCTGGATGATCAGGGTTAATACAAAGTCACCACCATCAGCCTCAGTGTTTCCATTTGTGGAAACCTGATCGGCTGCTGACTCGTGCTCAGCCACATTTTAAACATTACCCACAATTCAAGTCCGACGTTGATGATGCTGTGCAGTATAATAAAGGCAGGAAGTGAAAGTGTTGACAGTTTGTGTGTGTGACACTGGCGCCCTCTGCAGGTCCAGGTTGGCCATTATTCCTCAGGACCCGTTCCTGTTCAGTGGGACCATCAGGGAGAATGTGGATCCATGCGGGCGACACCCAGAGCAGCAGCTGCTGGACGTCCTGGACCAGTGCCACCTCAGCTGTGTGGTCAGCAGGCTGTTGGTTTTACCACTGAGTAAATCAGCCACTGGGTTCATTATCCGTTCACCAGTGTCTGAGCAGTGCTGCTGGACCAGGAACGTATCCCAGCATGCATCAGGCTGCCAGGCTGTCACTAGACTCTGCACTGATTCTCCTTTTCCTTCCCCTCTCATGGCTTTAATCGTCTTGTCAGTAGGATTGTAAAGAGGAGGACAGAGTAGGGGAGGTGGTGTGGGATTTAGTTTTGGATGCACTAGAAGTGGCTGCTTGACTCTCGACACTAAGACTTTAACAAAACATAAGATCATGACTCAGCAGCTGGTTTTGTTACATAAATGTCTCGGCTAATGTTTCACAGACAGTTTTATGTACAGAGCATCAGTAAGAAGTAGCTGTAGTGTCACATTCAGACTGACTCTCACGCCTCCTGTTTGTGTCAGGTGGTCTGGACGCCGAGGTTGGGGAACGGGGACGGTCCTTCTCTGTGGGACAGAGACAGCTTCTGTGTCTGGCCAGAGCTCTGCTGACCCAGGCCAAGGTGAGACCTGTACAACCTGCTGTAACTCCCACACAGACCTGCTTTGACCAGCGTCTAGTCAGTTACTGGTTTTGTGCCTGTGTGTGCAGCTCCGCCCCTTTGTATGCTTTGGCACTGGCACTAGCTGCAGTCCGATCCATTATGTTTTCAGGTAATCCGTCTGGCCTCTTCTCATGAACCCCATATATCCTGAACACCTTGAGGGAATTGAAATCATTTTATCAAAACGATATATATTTTATGAGACACACAAAACTTTATTTAAAAACAAAAATCTCTTTTTGAACGGAAGGTCACGATCAGCTGCAGCTGTAGGAAGATGAACGGAAACACACAGGCTGACACTGGTGAGAAAGTGTCCTGGAGTGTGGGGAGGCAGTTTGAACCTGGTGTGGGGATGGAGTCCTTCACCAATAACAAGGAAGATCTGAATGTAAATACGTTGAATGGGCATTAGTGAAAAAATGCCAGAGCCTTTGTCTGGTTTGATCCTGTTCTGAGAACCTGGCACTGTGAGGCTCAGAGGAGGTTGGGCCGTCACACCCGCTCACTGAATAAGCCGCTGGCTGAAACCTTTGTCTGCTACTCATTTTACAGAAACGACCTGAGGCTGCAGGTGTGAGCTTATAAAAACTGGTCTTTTACTCTGAGTGCAGTCCAGTTTACCTCTGGTTGCTCTAGGACATGACCCAGAAATACAAAATCTGTGTTTGTTCCCAACAACCACAATGTGTTTGTGTAAATGTCCTTGTATTTATTAACTTAGACCAACTGCTGATTCTTTTACACAGCAGCGCATTAAACCCTCAGCCAGCCACCAAATCAAAGTGCTGGTCACAGTCAGGGCAGCACATAAACGTCCCAGTGCAACTCAGCACAGTGTTTCCAAAATCAGTACCGTCCACTGGCATCTTAGAGCTTCTGGTGAATACAGCTGAGCCGCTGTGTCCGTGCTGTAGGTCCTGTGTATCGACGAAGCCACGGCCAGCGTGGACCAGAAGACGGACAGACTGCTGCAGCAGACCATCAGAGAGAAGTTTCAGCACCACACCGTGCTCACCATCGCCCACAGGTGAAGCGTTTGTATCTGATGCACAAGTAGCTGCTGTGAGATGTAACAATAATAATAATAATAATAATGATGCAGAACACGTTCCCATGTCCCTTTAATTTGGGGGTGAAACCCTTAAACTCCTGGCTCAGTTGTCGTATTTCAGTGTAAGTTTAGAAAACTATAAATGTTTCTGTCCCTTGTGTCGTTAGGATCAACACCATCATGGACTGTGACCGGGTGCTGGTGATGCATGCTGGGAAGGCGGTGGAGTTCGACACTCCGGCTGCTCTCTGCCAGACCGACCGCTCCGTCTTCCACAGGCTGGTTGGCGGGAGCAGAGAGAGTGACGGCTGAAGGAGGGAGCTGCACCTCTGGGCAGCTTCGCTCAGAACTCGCTGCCTTTGTCAGCAGCTTCCTGTTTGACACAGTTTTACAGCTGTTACATTACAAACTGGAGCAGAGAAGCGATGGACGCCTCGCTCTGGAGCTCTGCCAGTCATGTGAACCTGATGCCGTCTAGTTTCTTTAAGTCAGATGATTTTTATTACAGACACCGTTTTAGCTATTTCCTCTTAAAAGACATTTTGCCGACTCAATCTAAATTTTGGGGACATTTTGAACTGTAAAGCAAAATGTTTGAGGTGACTGTTGATAAATGAACAGCTAATATTTATTTTATGACTCAAACAGAGAAGCAGATAATAATGTTCTGCTCTTTTCTGTGTAGTGTGCTCCATGTTTGAATGTTTCAGAAATTAAATTAAACATGGGAATGAGGAAATATAAAAATGCAAACTCTGGTCTGGTAGCTACTACGAAGCCCTTTGGGAACATTTTTCTCCCACTCCTCTTACTGGTTTACTCAGTTACAGACGCCTCTCCACCAGACCCAGAATGGGATTTCAGTTGAGGAAGCCGTCATCTGAGACCCCCCTCTGTTCGTGCAGTGTGTGGAGTTTCCACTTCTTCTACATAATGGATCTCTGCAGAAAAAACATCCACCCATCATCTGTACGGGGGGGTTGGAGCCAGTCCCAGCTGACACTGGGCGAGAGGCGGGGTCCAGTCTGTCACATGACATGTAGACAAACAACCACACTCACTCCTACATGCAGACTCTGCACAGAAAGGTCCCGGGTCGGCCCGGGCTCAAACCCGGAACCTTCTTGCTGTGAGGTGACCGCTGCTCCACCATGCCACACAGAAACATTGATTTACATATAAATGAGATGTCACATGTTACAGAAGGTGTAGCGGCCTGTTTTCTAGCCGCAGTCAGGGGTAAATATTATGAGTCTGATGTAACAGTCTAAACCTAGGGTGAACGTTGTATGTCAGTCAACGTTGATCTCACACCGGCTCCTTTAAGACTGGACTTTATGATGGATCAGCCATCAGATAGTTAGAAACAGTGGTGGAGGAAGTATACCTCAGTAAAACTAGCAGCACCACAGTGTAAAAGTCCTGCATTCAAAATGTTACACTAAGTAAATGTTCAGTAGTATCAGCCTCCAAATCTACTTGAAGTACCAACAGTACCAGTACTCGTCCCGCTGAACGGCCCGTGTCCCAGTAATGTCTCTGATACTGGATCATAGTGACTAATTACTGTGTCCATCTCTTTAATGCTGCAGCTGGTAAAGGTGGAGCTGATGGTAACTACCTTATATACTTATACTGGGAAGTACTTTCCATCCTGCTGGGTAGCTGGTGGATTTCCTACTGGGATCAATAGAGTCTGATGATTATTCTCTATTTTATTCATCCTATTCTGAAAATTTAATTATTAACTTATTATATACACATGGTGCAGTAAAAAGTCCAATTATGAAGTGGCAGGGAATGAAAATATTCAAAGTACAGATACTTCAAAGTTGCAGTGAAAACTCTTTTACAGTGTCCTGAAACAGTGCGACATCATTAAATGGCCTGTTTTGTCTGAACAAAAATAATAAAAAAAAACAAAAAACTCACATTTGAGAACCTGAAACTATCAAATGACATTTTTGTTTGATGAATTACACAGTTGATGATGAGGAGAGTCA
>NW_018128293.1:24930-39109 GCF_001952655.1 Monopterus albus
ACACTGATTGTTTGTTCAGCTGATGTTGCTACACGCTTCATAGGAGACAACTCGGAGCCGCTGAATGCACGTGCACTATGAGCATACTCTGTGTGATGTATTTAACATATTCATACCTACATGTTTGTTTTTGTAAATTCTTTATTCACTGTCCACCTGGGAACATTTAACCAACCTTGAATAAATAGTCTTGCAGTTGCAGAGAGCGTTCAGAGTCCACGACCAGTGAACAGCTTAAGACACCTCCCTTCTCGTATCACTATGCATCTTATACAAATGTCAGTATCTACTTTCTAAAAGAGGGATGTATGGCAACAACAATGAAACACACACACACACACCTGAGTTACAGAGGCTTTAAAACAGAAGAGGTCAAGCATCCTTTACCTTAGATAATGGAAAATGTGGATGAGTCAGTATGTTCTCCCTGTGCCTGCGTCGGTTCTGTCCAGCTTCCTTCCGCAGTCTAAACACATGTGGCTTAGGTTGACTGGTGACTCTAAACTGCCCATAGGAGTGTGTGTGTGGGTGTTTGTCTACATGTCAGCCCTGTGATGGACTGGAGACATGTCCGGGGCGGACCCTGCCTCTCACCCAGTGTCAGTTGGGATTGGCTCCAGGCCCCCGCGACCCTCAATAAGCAGGATACTGTTAGGTATTTTTTTTAGTTAGATAGATATTGGTTAGATATTTGTTGTATTAGAAATGTTTAGTGGAGACAGGATGTCTAGTTTAAATGCTTAGTCATTCTCATGAGTTTTTTGCAGGGTGCATTATGGTGAAGGACAACTAGATAGAAAAGTTTGATTGTCAGCAGGCAGGATGATTATTGTTATTAGTATGATATGTTCAGCCGTAATCTTAATCATAATATCTTCCTAGGCTTAATGTCCGGACATGTCCCTGAATGTCCTGTATGTTTTTAGATACACACCACATAATCAACAACTCACACACAAATTGATTTTCTCCATGTTTTGACTATTGTTATGGTCAGCTGTGAAGCTGGCATATCGGGTGACGCCACGGTTTGACGTCCCTGGGTAGAATGGGGTTAGCCCAAAACAGATATAATGTACAGGCCTGTTGGGTTCGGGGTCTTTCATTGTTCATCTGCCTGCGCGCAGGATTGGAGGTGGAAGATACCTGGACGTGTAATGTTAATTTTACCTGTGATCTTTTGAATAAAACGGTTATTTTTTATATCCAAGTGGTCCGTTTCGTCTCTGTGAGTTCCTGGTTAAAAGAACTGGGAAATACCTTACAATAGATAATGGATGGATGGACTGTTGTGCATGGGAAACTTGTTTTGATCATAACTTGGTAAATCTGTTCATCTGTAAGTGAAGTAAAAAAGTCATCTATATTAGTTACACAGCGGCTGTTCATTCCTCTCTGGTGGGAGAGACTGGAAGCAGCAGGTGCCTAGTGATGGCGTTTTACAAACAGATGTTGCTAAAGTGCCTTGAATGGAAGTCAGGTTCCCCACAAACTAAAGTCCAAAGCTGAAAATATACCTGCCACTGTTTTGTGCATTCTGTCCATGCCAGGCCTTATTACTGGGCCAGAAACTGCCCTTGACTGGTGCAGTGGCTCCCACAGTCTCCAGCACTCAGACCTACTGTTTATTGGTTCAGGGAGGGTTGTTTGTTGGTTGGCTGGTTTTTCTTCTGTGGGTCTTGTCAGCAAATTATACAGCAGCTGTACAATCACAGAGCTGCTTGGTAATAAAACTATAACAGCTAATTAAACGACTTCATTGGTTGTCCATACTATTGTGGTACCGGGTTTGCCTGAGAACACTTGTTTAATAACGCGTGGGCCTACGTGAACCACTGCTGTACCTGTGCAGGTGCATTCACAGAATCACTGTGATTCTGTGAATGCAGCTGAACTGTTTTCTTTCTGTCCAGACACACACACACACACACACACCGCTCTTTGTGCCCAACAAGTGACTACAATCAGAGTGAGTCACGCAGTGCACGCCCGCCGCTCCCTTCTCGCGGGTCAGCATTTTTCCTTCTGTTAACGCGCTTATCGTCTGGGCGCGGGGGTGTGTTTGGTTTATACTTTTTGCTCTGGCTCCGTTTCTGAAAGTCCAGGTTTCGTCTACAGTGCAGGCTCTAATGTGTCTGTGTGTACACTGCGCGTGTGCGTATGTGGGTACAGATGTTTGACGCGCGAGGAAAAAGGGTTCAGAGATTGAATTAATGTGCGCGTGTGTTTGTATGTATATGAGCTGCAGGCGTGTGGTAGTCAGGGTGTGTTTGTGTGAAGGTGTGTGTGTTTGTCTTTGTTGACAGCCAATGGAGGCGGGATATTTAAGGTGGAACCTGTTTGCCTGCTTTAAGCCAAGTATTGGTCCACCTGACTGGCGCGCCTCTCTTCAGTCACAGCGCGCACGGCACAAAGCTCTGGACTGAAACTCTACGGCACAACTTCGGCAACGACTACAACACCTGCCTGAAGCATCCTGAGGTCAGTCGTGTTTATATTTTTATTTTCCAGCTGGGAGCTTCGTCCTGTGTGGCGGGTGGTCCTTAAGGTGGTTTTGGGTGAGAGTGGGCTGCGCTTCAGGTGCCATCATCCGGGTACTTTCTGTCAAGCTCCTGTGTTACCCACCTGTTCTCCGTGTCACAGCTGTTTTTAATCACAGGACAATATGTTTCTGTGGCTCAACGTCCTTTAAATGGTATTAGTTGTCTTTCCACGGACGCAGCGCCTTCTTCTAATCTGCTCTTTATCTTAAATCGTTTCTCAGGCTATTTTTGGCTGACGTTGCTTTTTTTTACACTGGTCAGCTTGATGTGTGTTCCTCCTGCCAAGTTACAAACGTGCATCCATACATGTGTGTTGCTGACCAAATGGAAAAGTAAGCACGTTGAGTTTCTTCACCGGGGACCAGCGCCGC
Organism: Monopterus albus; assembly: GCF_001952655.1. Taxonomy (NCBI): domain Eukaryota; kingdom Metazoa; phylum Chordata; class Actinopteri; order Synbranchiformes; family Synbranchidae; genus Monopterus; species Monopterus albus. The sequence goes on from NW_018128293.1 coordinate 27,845, forward strand.
TGCACGTCGACCTCCTGCTGACGGAACACTTTCATTTTTGTGCCTTTGGGCGTGTGCACTTTGGCTCACCTTTGAAATGTTTAATGGGCAACTTTTCAAGTAGTAAATAAACTGCGCAGGTGTCGTTCAAATTCTGATTGATAAACAGGAGTTTGTCTCAGACATAATTTAGACTAACTGACCTCTAAACAGTAAAACTGCACTTTTTCAGGATATGTGGTCATTTTGCCACATCATATTTAAGGTTTTGGATTAATCAGAATTGTCATTGTGGCATTTTTAATGTGATTTTGATTATGAGTAAAGAGATTTTGCTGAGTAAATCAATGGATGCTGAGTAATGTGTCATATATCATATATATGATATACAACCACAAGTTGACTTAAGAGATTAGTGCAGTTTTAACATTCTGCTTTGTAGTTTTGAATTCTTCATTACATATCACATTCATATACAGGGAATTTAGTGATAACTAATACAGTTTTAATTAGGCCCACAGTGTGTGTCCATGCTGTGCGTCTGCTGATATCATGGCACCGACGCTGTGTGAATGGTGGAGAGGTTCTGCATTCATCTGCTTTAATCAGTCCATCTTAAATAAGACGAGCTGAAAGAAGTCACCAAAGATTTTCATCCTTATTTACAAACCTTTATTTTGAAATGTTGTGAGCAGCAGCTGTGTGGTGACCCTGACAAGGTGCAGTTTCACTGATCAGCTCATCTCTGTGCATCATTTCACGTGATGTTGACTGAACGTAGTGGCTCTGGGTTCACTCAGTGTTCTGATGGGATTTCTAAGCATGGGTGTGTTTACTTTACCTTTATGCGTGTACAAAAAAAGGAAACACCCAACAACAGTGCACTTGTTCGCAGTACTCTCGATAAACCTGTTTGTGGTTTTCTTCAGCTGTGAAGCAAGAGCCCTGAGGCTGTAACTCAAATACCTGCGAGGGCACCTGCTGCCTCACCTGGGTGTCAGTCACGCACATGCACACAGTGAAACTGGCACCCTCTTGCCCAAAGGCTTTGTGTTTTGTGCTGCATATTTTTTTTAAATCCTCAGTAAAATAAACACGTCTCTCAGGGCATGTGTTACTGAGGACTTCATGACGCACATTTATATTGATCGAAATTAACTTTTAATATGCTGGGATGAGATGAAACCATATAATTTAGCTTTAAAAATAACAAATTAATGATATTTTTAACAATATTTTTACAGCGTGCCTTCAGTTGCTGCTGGCTTCCTAGCAGTTCCATCCCCTCTTGCTTGTGCTGATTCTTGTGTGACAGTGACAAAATAAAATGACGTGTTTCCCAAAAGCAGAATTTATCTGGGTAACACAAATATATTTTCTCCAACCCTATTTCTGTTTCCCTCCTTTCAGATGTTTACTTGGAACTGCAGTTGAAACAGTGAATCCACTGAAGTCTAACGGAGTGGGGCCTTCCTGTGGTAAGCATATTCACTTCCTGTTTACTGTGCCTGCGCCGTGTTGTGCTCGCTACCCGATTGCCTCTCTGCTGTCTCCTTCCAGCTGCTACCCACCCAACACTCCCAGTACCCCATAGAGACTGTGTCTGCTCCCCCGAACACCTAAATTATATAAATCAAAAATCAGCTCAAAATAAGTTATTAATAAGAACCTAATGAAATGAAGACGACTCCTCTTATAGAGCCAAACAACAGGACAATCAAATGTGGACTATTAAATATCAGATCTCTCTCATCTAAATCTCTGTTAGTGAATGATTTGATAAGTGAACATCACATTGACTTATTGTGTCTTACTGAAACATGGTTACAGCAGGAAGAACCTGTCAGTCTAAATGAATCCACTCCACCTAGTCACAGTAATTGTCACATCCTTCGAAGCTCAGGCCAAGGTGGAGGTGTGGCAGCGATCTTTGACTGCAGCCTATTAATTAGCCCTAGCCAGTTCAGTTCAAAAGCCTGTTCTGTTTGTTATTGTATACCGTCCACCTGCTCCTTATTCAGAGTTTTTAAGTGAATTCTCAGACTTTCTGTCTGATTTAGTGCTTAGTACAGATAAAATAATCATAGTAGGCGACTTTAATATTCATGTAGATGCCGACAATGACAGCCTCAACAATGCATTCTGTTCATTATTAGACTCAACTGGCTTTTCTAAAACTGTAAATAAACCCACTCATTGTTTTAATCACACCCTTGATCTTATTCTGACATATGGCATCGAAACTGAACTCAAAGAGAGTTCAACTGCTGCTCAGGGGGGATTTGTTGGTTTTTTCCTTTCTTCTACTACTACTACTATACTACTACTGCTTATAATAATAACAATAATAATAGTAGTAGTATTAGTAATAAGGTCTAGACCTTACTTTGTACCTTGCTGCTGTACAGAAAAGTCAGTTTATTGGTTGGAAGTTAGACTCAGAATGCTGTACTGCTTTTCTAAATTGATTATGACATGAATTGACCCATACAAGTAGATTCTCAACCTGTTTTCTACCAAGATATAGATAATGTGGAAATCCACCCTGTCTTAGAGGTCCTATCTCTGCTTCATCAATTACCCAGTTCTGCATCTTTTGATTAGTCTTTGGTTAGTGAGCCTTTCCCTCGCTTGTTTAAGTGAAAATATCCTATGACTAGAACCGTTTTCTGGATTCTCCTGGTCCTTCGGCTGCACTGAGGGTCAGCTAATGTCCTTCTTGTTTTGTTTTATAAGCTTTAATATATGACAGTGTGTGTATCACGTTACCATGATAAGTGACTGTTTGCAATGCTTTTTTCTCCTCTAGGTTTAATCCAAAGGGCTTTTTCAATGTCACTGTGACAGAAACAAGGATGATGGTATATGAAACATCAACGCATTTTATTTCTGTGTTAAAAAGTTAAACATCTTACAAAAATTAGATTTCAGATGTATTTCTGTTGTAAACACTGTATGAAATGTCTTTGCCTGCAGCGGAGACATCGCCGAGGAAGGAGCCTCTCTGAGGCCCTGACCCTGGAGCAATCAGAGGAGGGCGGGCTGGTCGTGTCCGGCATCAACAGTGCCTCAGTCAAGCAGGGATTGAGGGAAGGTATGACCTTTGGCTTGGTACATTAGCTTTTTTCCATATTGCTTGAAATTGTTTTGAAAACAAGACATAATAATGACGTAGCTTTTAGTTTAAATAGTATTTCTCACAAGAACACACCTTAGAAATTCAAGGAAATCATTGCGCACTATGCCCAGATCCAAGGTCGTGTTAACCATGGATGTTGTAGAATGAGCAGAAGGAACTTTGTATAGTATGATTATCAAAACACATTTCATTCATTAAAATGTACAGTTACTGTTGAGCTCACTACTATTTATCCTTGTTAAGTTATATCAAATTTTTCTGGGCTTTACTGTGTTTGTTTTGTCAGTATTGGATTGCATCAAACTGTAAGTTCTCTAATTGTTTTGCTCCTCCAAATGACATGTGCAACATGTTTAAACAGCTTTTATAGTTCAGCCCAGTTACTGTACAAACACAGCAACTGTGTCAACACAACTGAATATGTAGGTTATAAGGTTACACTGCCGTGGTAATGAATTGCATATTTTTATAGTCGCTAAATGTAAATGAATAGTTAACAAATGTTAGACTGCGGTAGAAATACAATGTAGTAGTTACTTTCTTTTTCAAAGCTCACAAAGAGCACTGTTCTCTGAAATGTTAATAAACTTGTTTGGGAGGATTGCTTAGCTGATTAATCAGCTTCCTGTTGTGATTCTTTTATACTTAATGCCTGGTGCCTTTTCCTAAACTTAAGTAATATACGTATTATGATTTTCACCCATGAAAGTGTGTGATTGCTCTGAAACAAGCTAATGTTTCATGCAGGCACTTGAATTTTCTTTTTCAGGGGATGAACTTTTGGGGGCAACAATCAATTTTAATACACTGTCAAAAGACGAGGTGTTACAAGTACTGAAGCTGATTGAACCATATAATGACAAGGTCCAAGTTCTCACCAGGAACAACCTGAGCAAGAGCCTTGGAAATCTGGACCAGGTGGCCAAGAGTCCTGATACGGTAGGTGGAATACAGATACTGCAACTTCAGACTCAATTAATGGATTAGTAAATGCCTAATTTTCTTTTACCTTCATGCAGCAGTGGTCCACAATATAATGAACATATATCTAAATATTCTGCTAAATGTTCAATGCTAAACCTAAGTTCTTATTTGGTTTTCCTGCATTGAAAGGGCATAAATTCTAATAGCACTTTGTTTGTTGAGCCAACAGCTGTTTTTGTACTTCAATCTGAAGGAAACAGTGATAACTTTGATCCCCACACCAACTGCTAGAGAATCATTACAAGAACCCTTGATATTATAGTTACATACCAGTCACCAAGTGCTTTATATTTCTAGATGCTGAAGGATTCTTACAGCAAACTCTACAAGGCCAAAATCAAGAGGTTTATGAAGGGTGACTCGGATGGTCCTGAGGACAGCGGGGTTAATGCCAATTCAACCCTACCAGGTTCATCCAAGGTCAGCCTAAAACAAGACAGTGGGTTGCCTCGCCTTGGAGTTGATTTTGGACGTCTGAAAACCAAGAACCCAAGCACTAACTTTAATGTCGATTCAGAATTTGATGATGCAACATTGTCTGGCGATTTAACAGATGGCAGCAATATGAACCTTCCACCAATGGGTCTCGGCTGGGCTGGAGCTGCTGTAAGTGGAGGTCAGGTGCCGAGACTTAAAGTCGACGGAAGAAGTCCACAGATTAACACTCCAGATTTCCACCTGTCCCGAACATTACCAGAAGGTATAAAACTGCCAACCATTGACAGTCCATCAGCTGACTTGACAATGCCAAATCTTGAAAGACCTCGTGTTGGACTGGAAAGCAATGGAGCTTTTAGTGCTCCAGAAATAGGAGACCTGCCAAACTTGGGGTTCTCTGGGCCATCATTTTCTGGTCCAGAATATGATATTAGGACACCAGGTGTAGAAACCCCAGATCTTTCCTCAGGTAAACTGAATCTCAAGTATTCCAAGAAACTGAAAAAACCAGGTCTAAATGTGGATGATCCTTCCAGGTTTGTAAAATCACCCAAACCTAGGCTGTCTGGGAATTCTCTTGACTTGGACCAAGAATTGCCAAGTGTTAATGTTTCGGAACCTGATCTAAATGGGATGAACATGGGTTTAAATATGGGCACTCCATCTGGCAAACTCAATATGCCCAAATTTGGGTTTTCAGGCAACAGTGAAGCTGATGTTGAAACATCTGACTTAAGCATCAAAACACCAAAGCTAAAAGGTGGAATTCATTCACCTGATATAAATCTGTCTAAAGCTAACCTTAAGGGACCATCATTAGCCATTGGCACTCCATCGGGTGGCATCAAAGGTCCTTCTCAAAAATACAATCCTCCTAAATTTACAATGCCCAAATTTGATTTACCAAATATTCCAGTTCCAGATCTCAAAGCTGGACTTGTAAATCCAGATGTTAACTTAAATGGACCAAAGCTGAATGGGTTTAATGGTGAGATAAAGACTCCAGACCTTGATCTTTCAGCCCCCAAATTTAAAGGAGCTATTGGTTCCTCAGATTTGAACTGGGACCTAAAAACAGATCTAAAATCACCTGATTGGAGTCTAAAATCTCCAAAGATGAAGGGTAGAATAGATGCCCCTGACATGGACCTACCAAACATGGATCTTAAAGCTCCCAGGTTGGATGTTAACACTCCAAATGTGAACATTGGTTCACCCAAAGCAAAACTTAAAATGCCCAAACTCAAGATGCCCAAATTTAGTGGCCCAAGCCTAAAAGGACCTGACATTGATGGGAACTTAAATGGTCCAGATTTTGATGTAAATGTACCCAAGGTCAATCTTAAAGGTCCTAAAGCTGACTTCGATGCTGATATTGCGGGTCCATCTGGAAAATTCAAAAAGCCAAACTTGAACCTACCTAATTTAGGTTTTTCTGGTCCAAAGTTAGATGGACCAAACCTGGACCTCAAATCACCTGACCTAGATATTTCTGGCCCTAACCTCAGTGGAGGCATAAATGCACCAGATCTAAATATGCCCAAGGTTGACCTCAAAAGTCCAAAGCTGGACCTTCATACCCCAAATGCGAATTTAGACATGCCATCAGGTAAACTCAAGATGCCAGAGCTTCATGCTCCTGACTGGGATATTAATGCTCCTTCAGGCAAATTGAAAATGCCTAAATTGAATCTTTCTGGCAAGAGTCCAAATTTGGACCTAAACACAGGTCTGAAATCACCTGATTGGAGTCTAAAAACACCAAAGCTAAAGGGTGGAATTGATGCCCCTGATTTGGACTTGCCAAACATGGATCTTAAAGCTCCCAGGTTGGATGTTAACACTCCAAATGTGAACATTGGTTCACCAAAAGCAAAACTTAAAATGCCCAAACTCAAGATGCCCAAATTTAGTGGCCCACGCCTAAAAGGACCTGACATTGATGGGAACTTAAATGGTCCAGATTTTGATGTAAATGTACCCAAGGTCAATCTTAAAGGTCCTCAAGCTGACTTCGATGCTGATATTGTGGGTCCATCTGGAAAATTCAAAAAGCCAAACTTGAACCTACCTAATTTAGGTTTTTCTGGTCCAAAGTTAGATGGACCAAACCTGGACCTCAAATCACCTGACCTAGATATTTCTGGCCCTAACCTCAGTGGAGGCATAAATGCACCAGATCTAAATATGCCCAAGGTTGACCTCAAAAGTCCAAAGCTGGACCTTCATACCCCAAATGCGAATTTAGACATGCCATCAGGTAAACTCAAGATGCCAGAGCTTCATGCTCCTGACTGGGATATTAATGCTCCTTCAGGCAAATTGAAAATGCCTAAATTGAATCTTTCTGGCAAGAGTCCAAATTTGGACCTAAACACAGGTCTGAAATCACCTGATTGGAGTCTAAAAACACCAAAGCTAAAGGGTGGAATTGATGCCCCTGATTTGGGCTTACCAAACATGGATCTTAAAGCTCCCAGGTTGGATGTTAACACTCCAAATGTGAACATTGGTTCACCCAAAGCAAAACTTAAAATGCCCAAACTCAAGATGCCCAAATTTAGTGGCCCACGCCTAAAAGGACCTGACATTGATGGGAACTTAAATGGTCCAGATTTTGATGTAAATGTACCCAAGGTCAATCTTAAAGGTCCTCAAGCTGATTTTGATGCTGATATTGCAGGTCCATCTGGAAAATTCAAAAAGCCAAACTTGAACCTACCTAATTTAGGTTTTTCTGGTCCAAAGTTAGATGGCCCGAACTTGGACCTCAAATCACCTGACCTAGATATTTCTGGCCCTAACCTCGGTGGAGGCATAAATGCACCAGATCTAAGTATGCCCAAGGTTGACCTCAAAAGCCCCAAACTAGACATCAATACCCCAAAGCTCAACTTAGACATGCCATCAGGTAAATTCAAAATGCCAACACTGGCAAAACCAAATGCAGAGCTCCATGCTCCAAACCTTGATGTTGATGGTCACTCTGGCAAATTGAGAATGCCTAAATTGAATATGTCAGGTACAATGCCAGACACAGATCTTAAGTCACCAGATTTGAGCCTGAGAGCTCCAAAAATAAAGGGTGGATTTGATGCCCCTGGTCTGGATTTACCAAAGATGGATCTTAAACCTCCCAAGTTGGATGTGAATACTCCAGATGTCAACATTCGTTCGCCTAAAGCAAAGATGAAAATGCCCAAAATGAAAATGCCTAAAGGTACTCTACCAAGCCTAAAAGGACCTGAGATTGATGGCAGGTTAAATGGGCCAGACATTGACATCAATGCACCAAATGTCAAACTCAAAGGGCCCAAAACCAACTTTGAAATGCCAAATGCTGATTTTGGCAACCCATCAGCAAAACTTAAAAAGCCACATTTGAAAATTCCTGATGTGGAGTTTTCTAGTCCAAAATTACATCGTGGAAACTTTGACCTCAACTCACCAGATCTTAATGCCAGATTACCAAAAGGACCAAATTTGAACTTAAATTCAGGCCTAAAAAGTCCAGCTTTGAATCTCAAAACGCCAAAGATGAAAGGTGGAATTAATGCCCCAGAGATGGACTTACCAAACATGGACCTTAAAGCTCCAAAGTTAGATATGAATACTCCAGATTTCAACATTGGGCTTCCTGATGCAAAGTTCAAAAAGCCCAAAACCAAGATGCCAAAAGGCCCCAGTGTTGACATAAATGGAGACCTACAGGGACCTGACTTCAACATTCCAAATGTAGATGTTAATGGACCAAAAGGAAAAATAAAAATGCCAAGATTAAATGCACCAGACATGAATCTTTCAGGACCTAAACTGAAAGGCCCTAGTGTAAGCATGCCAGGTTTAGATTTGCCTGATGCCAGTTTCAAGGGTCCCAAGGTAGACCTCGATGCAAAACGTCCTGATCTGAATATGAAGCCACCAGGGCTGAATGGGAATATGCAGATGCCACAGCTGCATCTCAGACATCCAGATCTTGACATTGACGACCCTTCACTAAATTTCAAAGGACTTTCTAAGAATCACAGATCAGATATGACAGGTGTGAACATGAAAATGCCTGTCCTGAATGCAGATGGAGATGTCAGATTTCATCACACTGATACAAAGTCACTTAGACCTAAAGTAAAGTCCAGCTACCCTTTGGTGGATGCTGGTTTTGGCCAAGATATTAATTTTGACCATTCAGATCTCAACATTGATGACTTTACAGGACGGGATCATGTGCTTAGAGCCAGAGCTTCAACACTGGACCCCCAGGCATCATATAATTATGGAGACATGGTTTATCCATCAGGTGCTAATATTGACATGAGAGACCCCAGACACAGCAGACGAATCCCAGCTGGTGACGTTGATGTCTCTTCAAAGCACCAGAGAACAATGCAGCCTGTACCTGATAATTCAGATGGTTACTATGTCACTGTTTTCCCCACTCAAGCACAAAATCGGAAAATGTCAAATCGCAAAAGTAATACTCTTGGAGGTCTTGACTTTCATCCAGGAAATATGGACCTTGAGGTTCCAGACAGTGAGCTTAAAGGGTCAACACACTTTTTCTACAACCTTGTATAGATTTAAAGCACTCATGCTTCCAAAAGTGGCAGCCGCTTTTTTAAAAATATATATATATAAAGCTTTTTTATTGGGTTTATTTATTGTGACTCAAACTGATGTATGTTATGTGCCTCATTTACGTATTTGTATATAATGCCACTCTTACAGCTTTGTGATGATGCAAACCTACATTAAAATGCTGCATTGTTGCACTTATTATGAATGTAAATGTAAACATTTTCATATTTTGTAACAATGAGTGTTTACGTTGTACTATACTGTTTTGAAAGTAGATATTTTTGTACATCAAAGCTAAACCTTTTGATTTTGTTATGGCACCTAAAGGCACCAGAATTCCTGCATCTTCTCTGATGCTGAAAGTTGAGGAGGAAATGTGTACCTGTTGGATACTATTACAAAAAGATGTTTTGTTATATTTTATCAACTGAATGTTAAAATATCCAAAGTTTGCATATCAATATAATTTTATTGTATGTTTGTTCTTTTGAAACACCCACTATATTTTATATTCACTGGGGATTGTATTATTTGTATTTTTGTTTTTTTATTTTGTATATTTTTTTTCCTTTTATCATGAAAAAGATTTGTAATTTTCACTTGTAATATTTGATGAAAAATGATTTATTCAATTAAAAAAGAGAGAGAACAGCCCTCACTAACGGATTTTAATGTAATTTTTTAAAACACTACCAATACTTTCATTTACACATTTCATAAACTTCCAAACCTTTGTGTATAACCTCTTAAAGGTTATACACAATTAATTGTAAATTCGTCTTCGAAAACATAAAATGTAATCTACAATTATGGTTTTATTTAGATTTTATTAGTATTATCTTGTATTTGAATTTATTTTTCCCCTTCTTTCGTCAAACCTGAATGAAACTCCTACTTGTACTAGTTGATGGAAAACAATTTAGTCAATAAAGTTAAAAACACCGCCAACCGCCTCGATACGTCATCAACGTGCGCCTACACGCCACACGGAAACGCCACTACGACCTTTCACGCCGCAGACAGTGAGGAATAGAAACAGGCTTTCACTCTGTTTATAATGTTTATTACAAATTATTTGAGAGGAAATTAAGTTCGCGTGACTGCGGAAGCAAACCGAACAGAAATGCTTCGTTTGTCGCTGCTAGTTTTTAGCAGAGGAGTCGCTAAAAGGGTGAGTAACGTCAGGGACTGGTGTAGCTTCGACTTAACTGGGAAGGTCTCGTTAATACGTGTTCATTATTTGATAGTGGCTTCAAAACTGACCTCATACGTCTATTAACGTTTGTGAACAAGAAGAGTTCATGTTTTAACCAGAACATTTGATTTGATTTGATTTATTCTTTCAAACATGTAGAAACAAATGATATCAACACACACATAATTTACACAAATCCAACCAATGCTAATCCAGAATCAGTTTGCTTATACCAGCACATGTTTGAATGGAGTAGGAAGAAGTCAGACTTATCCAGTCCTACCCCATAACATCATCTTATACAAAAAATGTCATGCATCATTGGCTGCAAGCAGTATGTCTACATAGGTAATTCTCTTCTTCACCAGACAAGTAATACACAGAAAATTAAAACAGAGTGTTTCCTTCATGCATTCTTGATTAAATCTCTTATTCTTGCATATATCTTGAATGACACATACTTTTATATTTATATTTAAACTCCTCAATTCTAGTACTGTTTTTCATGTCCACACTTAAATTATTCCATAAATTGACCCCACTTATAGAAATACAAAATCTTTTTTTGGTTGTACATATAGCATGAACTTTTAGATTGAACTGACCCCTTAAATTGTATCCCCCTTCCCTTTCATCAAATAACTTTTGGATTCCACCAGGTAATAAATTGTTCCTGGCTTTATACATAAACACAGCAGTCTTATATTCCACTAAATCAAAGAATTTTAACAATTGAGACTATGAAAACTACATTGGTGTGATCCCTATACCCCATCTTATGCACAATTCTTATCGCTCTTTTTTGTAATATATACAATGGTTGAAGTGAACCTTTGTATGTATTTCTCCAGTTTTCAACGCCATACTCTAAGTATGGTAAAATCAATGAAGAATACAAAATGCGAAGTGCTTTCACGTCCAGCATATATCTAACCCTTGCCAATATCGATATATT
>NW_018128293.1:39371-96025 GCF_001952655.1 Monopterus albus
GAGAGTTGCTGTAGGTTTTCATCAGATGCCCAAATGGTAGTATCATCAGCAAACAAAACCACTTTGACAGTTTCAGAAACTTTACATATATCGTTAATGTATAATATAAATAATTTAGGTCCCAAAACAGAACCCTGAGGCACTCCACATACAATATCCAGCTCACTCGATTGGTATTCACCCAACTTCACAAATTGACGCCTCTGTGTCAAATAACTTTTGATCCAATTCCACGCCATTCCTCTGATCCCGTATTTCTCTAACTTATCCATTAATAGTTCATGATTAATTGTATCAAATGCTTTTTTTAGGTCAATAAATATCCCCATCGTATATTTTTCTCATCCATAGCACTTGTAATGTCCTCCATCAGGTCAGTAATGGCCAAGGATGTCGATCGGTTCGACCTAAAACCATATTGGCAATCAGATAAGATTTTATGTTTGTCAATAAATGTATCTAATCTGTTATTAAAGAGTTTTTCCAGAATTTTTGGAAATTGTGACAACAGAGAAACCGGTCTATAATTTGTTAAACCTGGCCTGGGAAACTAGTCCTGAAAAACTATTGGTCCATTTTTGATAATCGATTAAATCCACCCATCATTTAAAGATGCAACTAAAGAATATATTAATCCATCTGTTATTGTTCTAATTAACCAGTCACACTTTTATGGTTTTATTAAAAGTGCTTTACAAAATTTAGTGCAAAACAAACAAAAGAAGAAAAGTGAAAAACACCTGTAATTTCTGAGCCAAAAGTCACATTTTCAAATTCTTACATGCTGATTAATGGACTCATCTATGACTTAATTAATTAATCATTTATTTATTTAACTTGTTCATTTGTTGCCTTTACTAGTTTCATATTGTTAAATAAAAGAAGACCGCACTCTTTGCTGTTATAACTTATGAGGGGGATGTTTTCGCTATTTGTTACTGCTCAGGTGTAAAACAATATGAAAGATACCTGATGTGCATTTGTATTTGAAATTAAAGTTGTTTTAATTGCATTTATTCAGAACTTGGTGATGATGAAATGATATTTTAATCTGTACAGATGTGCAGTGGATTAATGTAATATTAATTTGGTCCTGTTCTTCACTGTGTTGTGGTCGTTCTCTCGCTGCCCCACTAACCCAGCTTTCTCCTCCCCAGTTTGCCTCGTCTTTCTCGGGTCAGACAAGTCTGCCTCCAAATCTAATGCTGCCAACGAACCTGGTGGATCCTGCCAGATTAAGTAAGTGTGAAACTTGTAGCATCTGTAAATATGGATTAAAGTCAAACTTGTCAGCTGAATGAGTCGAGATAATCAGGGTTTGGAAGCTGAGTATAACTGTACTGAAGTGGTTTCACATGAGATTTTATGCTTATGCTCAGATTTAAATTTCAGTTTTTATTTTGCAAAGCATCAAATAATCAGTTTTTACTGTCTGCTCATTTACATCATCCTGGAACAAAAGATACTATCTTGTGAACCAAGACAACATTTTAACATCTGATCAGAGAATCTGAGGGGCCTGGACATAGAATACATGATGAGGAGAGCTGGGATGTGAGATGGCTCCAAACTGGTACCAGTGAGGAGAGGCCAGATACATCCCACGTCTCCTATAAGCACCAGTGTTTCCCCGTGTTGCCTCGTTTCTCAGTCCCGCCCATGAAAGATGCAAAAATGAATAATACAAGGAGAGTTGAACTGAGGAAACACGTTTTTAGAGACATCTGAAGCGTCCAGTCACCAACAGATTTCCAAAAAAGGGACTTGTCGGTCCATAAAAGACTTCTGCGACCGATTGTCCTCACTTCTCAGAGCAGATATGAGTCTCTGAATGTTTTCGATCCTCGTTCAACCAAATGACTTTCAGGTCGATTGAGGAACGAGAAATGATCATAAGACACTTGACCAGCTGTAGTTGAGATACAGATGACCTATTCACTCCCACAGAGAGAGCTGCAGTACTCTGCATGTAAAGTAATGAAGGACTGTCTCCAGCTCTGCTGTCGCTGACAAGAAGGATTCCTAGACTTGTGGCAGGTGTACAGACATTTGAAGACTGAGCTGAGAGTGGCGGCTAAATCTTAGAGAACCTCTCAGGACATCTGCCCTCCTCTCATTCAGCGCAAGAACATTTCCTGTCAGCCAGAGTTTTAACTCATTCAAGACAACAGCAACAACAACTGTAGATCATGCATTTCTATAGAAACAGTGTAGCGGTAGCTCCACCAGACGCTCGGTTGCTTCCTCAGCTCAGATATCGGGTAGAAAATGACGCTGTAATAATCCTGTGTGTCACTGTACTGACTGGTGGTGTTGCCTCCCGCAGAGCGGCGTCCTCCTCCTGCAGACTGCCCCCTGCCTCTTCTGAGGACGTGTGATGCAGTCGTTCCCGCTCACCTGAGCCCCGTGCAGATGTGGGTGGAGACTCTGCAGAGCTGCGACAGCGAACCGATGGGATTGGCTGAGCTCCACCCTGACGTCTTCGCAGTGCGTCCCAGGTAAAGATGAGTTCAGAGTTTGCTGCTGTTTTTCACCTGATGCCAGGAGCTGGTGGGCTCAGAACAGCAGCTGTAAGCCCAGCCACAGAAGGAATGTCAGTGAATGAATCCTGGGCTGATCAGCGGTTTGTTTTCTCTCCTCTCAGGCTGGATATTCTCTACGACATTGAAATGTGGCAGAGAAGTTACAAAAGGATTGTAAGTAGAGATTCATTAATTTCTCATTGGCTCCAGGCTGTTTTTTGTTGGGAGATGAATTCTTGACATGTCCTGTTTAACTGCCGTCGTAGCATCAGGAAGTTAAATATTGAATAGTCACCAGGGGGAAGAAGTGACGCAGCCTATAAACCTATAGTATCCGCTTGTGATAAGACGCTCTGAAGTGCCGGGGGCAGCCACCTTATGTTTGTGTAAAATTAAATTGACACTTGAACCTGTCGTTTTATCTTCAGACTTCAGTTTATGTAATCTGCTCCAGTATGTCCACTACTGGTTGTAAAAATAACATAATATACAGTGTGCAGCTGTAGCTCAGTTTAGTTTTGCATCTGAATTTGTATTAGAATTCCTTTAAAAGAATAACTGGGGATAATGAGCAGCTGAAAAAGTAGAGCAGGCCCCCTACAGAACCTCTGAATTGATCAACAGAAGCTAATAAAGGTTGTTTTGATGTGTCTAGAGCTACGCCAACACAAAGGTCAGGTCAGAGGTCAGAGGTGGAGGCAGGAAGCCCTGGAGACAGAAAGGAAGTGGCCGAGCTCGCCACGGGAGCATCCGCTCACCGATATGGAGAGGAGGTAACATCACCTGCTTTGACCTGTTTTAATCCAGGTGAAAATCAGTCACCTTGGTTCACTGTCAAAGTGCAGTGCTGCCACTTTTGTCCTTCGGGCATTTGATTGACAGGCGACGTTTCCCTCAGGTGGCGTGTCACATGGACCCAGAGGGCCGAACAGTTACTATTACATGTTGCCCATGAAAGTCCGAGTACAGGGACTGAAGGTGGCGCTGAGCTCCAAGATGAGTCAGGTAACTGTTCATAAAAGGAGATGATTGTAAACCTGTTCACATTAACGCTGCACAACATCAATAACAAAATACTCATGTCTGTTTAATTTTCAGTGCTTAAAACAGCAGGAACACGTTTTTTTTTTCCCTCCTCCAGTGTGAAACTGAACCATACGAAGGGTCATAGTGGTGATCTTTTCTGATCCGTTCTGCCCAGAGCAGTGCCACAGTAGCTGTGGGTCTGCTCATTGAAATGGGCTTTTAACTTAGCATTAAATATACTGGTATAATATCGCTGCCCAGTAATAAGCACGGTTGTATAATTAGTGGAAGCAAACTCAATTATTAATTTTTTATTTTGGGCATAGTGCAGAATGACTGTAGGCTGTGTGATAAGACTACACATACTGTAGCCAAACAGCACTGCATGGACACACTGACAACATGAAACCAGGACCTGGAGTCCTGTACGCTCAGGCCTGTGTGTGTCATCTGCTAGTAGAAGCATCTCTTGTGGTTGCATGTTAAGGAAACATGCACCCATCCATCTTCATAATTTGATTATTTTAAAGACCAACTTTCTCAGTTTAGTGACTTGTTTATTCTAAATTGTTAAAACAGTTTACCAAGTGCCTGTCAGAGTGTCTCTGAACCAGAGAAGGCAGCTTTTGACCGGACTGTCTGAACATCTGCTGGTTAGTCTTCTTTCCACTAACTTCCTATGAAGTGGCGACCTGGTTCTGAATCATCTCGTCTTTGCAGGACTACCTTCACATCGTGGACTCCCTCAGCATCCCCACCCCGGACCCTCAGTACCTGCTGGACCTTGTCAGACAGAGACACTGGGGGGAGTCTGTATTAATAGTTGACATGTGAGTACCATCAGCAGAATGTTTTTGAACGTGCACACCGGTGCTTCTGTGTCCAGCCCTGTCGCTCTGTGCTGAAGTCGCTCTTGTTCTTTTCAGAGGTGAAGAGTTTCCTGAAAACATCCTTCGAGCCACAGCGGACTTAAAGACAGTGAACCTCATTCCAGCTATTGGTGAGTTTGACTTGTTTTTAAGTTGTGAAGCTCTGCTGCACTCACCTGTGGACACCACCCGACACCGTGACGGTGCAGTCAGACCAAAATCCACTAGTTTCTCCAGTGTCTCTCTGGTCTGAGACAGGGAGCTCTTTGCCAGGATAAACTTAATATTCCTGTTTTATAACAGCAGGTGAAATAGTCCAAACAGCAGTAGCGATGTTTGGCGGTGGTGAGTGTGAGCAGTGACTTTGTTGCATGCTGCTGTTAGCCCGTTAGCTCCTGTAGGTGTTTTGGTGCTTCCCATACCATTTCCTGTCCCCTCCTATTCTTGGTCTCATGTATGTGAATGTCTCCTGGTGGATTTTGGTCTGACTGCCCCTCGAAGAACACGGTCATAGTAGTTGCAGTAACCCCTTTAGAGAGACAAACCACAGATGAAGCGCATGTATTCATGGTCAGTGTTGGTCAGTCTCCAGCCTGGGTGACATGTTTCTTCATTATAAAACATCAGACCCATGTTTGTGCCCCACAAAGCTCCAACCAACCATAATCTTTTACAGCATGTGAAGTAGCAAGACTCAGCTGCACGGGTGAGTTGTCAGTGAAAGTACGAGGAGCTGGTGGGCTGGAAACGAAGCAGAGCTTACACTGAGCTCTCGCACATGCACAGCTGAATCTTGCTTTGCTTCACATGCTGCAAAAATCTGTGGTGGTTTAGAGATTTTAGGGAAACATTTTTAGCAAATTTGCGGGTCTGTAATGAAGAAACACAACCAGTGCAGCGGCAGGTTTCACTTTTTTCTTAATCAGTGTTGAACAACAACAGAGTTCTGGCACAAACCAACCCGGGCTGGACGCTGACAGACATTAACCGTGAGTAGAGGCAGTTTGTTGTGGTGTTCGTGTCCTTTAAGCCTCTGTTGACCTGGTCCACCTACATCGAATCTAGCCTTCCCTCATTTAACCGTTTACACCGGTGCCTTTAACATGTCAAAAAATATATTCCAATAATTTGCTACAAACGCAGAGATTTCTTTGCTGAAAGGAATTTGTATATTTTAGAACATTTCAGCTTTTTTTTCCCTTTTCTGGTAATGACTCTGTTGAATTTTGTCAATTATTGGTTTTGCCAAAAAGCTAAGGGTTAATTTTAGTTTACACCATGTTTTACACTGTGCAGAGAATCTCAGCTGATGTTTTTTCTCTGTTAGGTCTGAACGTGCACAGCATGCTGAAACACGAAGTCCTTGTCCTCACGCTGGAAACAGTCAAGTTTCTGGAAGAGAAGCTGCTCTGGCACGACCAGCGTTACACACCTCTGTACCCGTTCAAGCTGCCCTACTCCGACTTCCCGTAGAAGACGAGTTCACCTGTAACATATTCACTGACAGCAGTGAGCCTTTTGGTTTGTGTTTATATTTAACAAAGTCCATGATAAAAACAATGCAAAGTTTTAATAAAAGATTTTAAAAATGGAGAAAGAGTAAGGCCTAAAATCGATAACTGAATTTGTGGGGCAGGAGACCGTTGGCCAGGTCGTTCCTGATCTCCCATCGCAGCGCCGCACGTTTCTTCTCTGTTGGGACAGCGTAGGTGTTCGGAACGTAAACTCTCCGAGGCTTGGGCTGCAACACAAAACCAAAATAACATCTGTCACAAGTTCGCACTGGAAATGCTGAAACACTTTTTGCCACCACCGTGTGTGGACGGACAATTAGGACGTTTCAGTGGTGAGGATCACACAACACAGACTGGTTTTGTTGGTTTCTCTCAGTTCTCTGCACAACTATAAAACTAATTCCTCAGCTGTCGCTCACTGCTTTAAGTTTATGGTTAATGAGAACTGCTGCGTCGTGTGATCAGCTCCACTGTAACGAACTAAAGTTGGAAGTGACATTCATGCAGGTAAGTGGAAAAGTTCGAGGAGATGAGTTTGTGACTGTCATAATGTGGACACACAAACGTATTTCTGCCCCCGTTAGAACTTTAACATGCTGTATTTCCCTTAAAAGCGGCTATAGTGACTACAGCTAGTACTAATTTTGCTGTCTCTGCCTCCATTGCAGCGATACAGGGAAACAAAAAGCCACGTTAAACACGTGATTGCAGACGGGTAATTTTTCCACACTGATCTCTGAGTCAGAGGGAAAGCTGATACTAGACCTGGGCTGGTGTCCGGGGAAGTCATTACAGATGACCAGGTGATCATCCTATGCAGACAGCTGTAATGGCCTCCCCCGGCGCCTGTGTCTTTGTTTCTGAGTCGAATCGGCATGAGAAAATGATTTGACCAACGTGTTCATTCTTAGTTGTCTTGCAGGTTAACCGGTTGCCCCTGTGCCGTTTAACACGACTTTCCGTTGACTTGAATCTCTACAGTGGAGCCAGCGATAGCTAAATTAGCACTAGAGTTACTGTGCCCACTTTTAGGGGAAGCAATAACATGGTCAAGTGCACACACAGTAAAACTACATTAGAAAACGTGGCAGGGTGAATCAGAGCTTCATTCAACAACCGGTTCCCAATGTGCTTGGGTTTTTGGAGATGTTGAGACTCTGGTTTCAACAACACTGTTAAATTTAGGCCTGAAGCAACAGACACACCTCTCAGTTTAACAAATAAAACTGATGTGTGCACAAAACATGTTGCAGCTTTACAGAGAATCTTTAGGGGAATACTTACAGGTGGAGGCTGGTATGCAAGTCGTTCCTGAAAAGAGAAACAAAAGTGGTTAAAGAAAATCCTACCCACAAAACCACGGTAGCAGCAGCTGACCTTGTCATTTTCAACACTACAGAGTTACTATGGCCACTCAGGTGTGGACCAACTGTTAGAGAAATATAAATGTTATGGGATGAAGTGAGAAACTGGAGGTGCAAAATGCTGCACACTAAGAGAGAGAAGTCCTGCTGTCCCACCCTGATCTCCCAGCGGAGAGCTCTCCTGTCCTTCTCTCCTGGAAGCTGAACCATCTCCCACAGCTGCTTGTAGTGGAAGTACCTGCAGAGGTAAGAAAAGCACATGATCAGATGAGTCACCTGTCAGAGCAGCACGAGGCTGATGAGAAGGAAGAGGTTTTAGTTGTGACATCATGTCCCTTCTCAAGAACTCACTGCAGTTTTACCCACATCTTGGTACCAGAACTGACTACGTTTAAATGTACATAACGTACTTGGCCACTGGGTCGCTCTTCTTGATGGTTTGCCGCCTCAGGGCTGGCCGGATGACTGAAACAGAAATTAATTTGATAAATTATAAAAAGGTTTGTTCAGTGTCAGCCTGAAAGCAACATGTTCTGTTGGTGTTCACTTACACGATTTGGGTTGGGGCCTGAAATCCCCATCGCTGTGAGCTGGAGCCTGTCAGAAAAGAAACACGTTGTTCCAACAGTTTGTAAAATTTTAAGCCTACGTTCACATCACAGGCCTGAAAGCTCAGCTCTGATGTTTTAGTCGGATCACATCTTTTTGTGTTGATGCTTCACGTTCATGTTTGTAAAGGCTAATTTATGCTACATCGTAGCAGGCTATGCAGTGCCCTGCGCTGTGGCCTGGCGTGCACCTGCCCAGGAATTTAACCAGTTGTTGCAGCAACGCACAATGCAACAATCGTGACTAATCGGACTGCCATTCCTCGTATGTGTCTCTCAGTAGCCGAACAAGCACAGAAAACACACCCTAACCACATCTATTAGCTCCAACGTCTACATAACCAGCATAGTTTCACCTGCCACTGTTTACATTAAGTGGTGAAGATACTCAACATGGGGGCACAGAAACTGCTCTGGTGGCAGTTTAACTACAGACACAGTTTAACTGCAGTGCACAAGTATAAATGCTCTGTATAGATTCAATGTAGATGCATAAATCGCGTATCAGCTCCAGCGTGAACACCACTGAGCTCCTAAACTACCACACAGACAGTGTGAACTATGAACTGAGTCTAGGAACACGTATGCATGTGGCTTGGATCTGCTTTCATTTGTTCACACTTCTGTGGCAACATCAGATCCAGGTCACCCTACACCACTTTATGGCATCAAACTAGTTGAGTAAGTTAAACAGATGTGAAGAGATGAAGTACAACCTGGACTACATTACCCACCATGCCTCTGATGTAGGACTCAAAAGCACTCAAAGACATGCCGTCAGCCTCGGAGCTGCGTGTGTCACTCTGACTGGTCATGTCTTCATTCTCTGTCTCAAAGTCACATTGAGCGGACGTGGACAAACGCAGCTGGGCCAGTCTCTCCTCCACGCTGCTCGCTGCATCTGCACAGAAACACCCGGACATTCAGCAAGGCTCCAATTAGCACTACAGTTAGCACAAAATGTTGAATGTTCCGTCATAAGGCCCCTCTAATGTTCAGCCTGCTGCTGTGAGGAGAATGAATCAGGACCTGCCCCAAATCTGACCTCACATCTATGGTCTTAGTTTTACTCATTATTAAAAATAGAAATTGCATAAAATAACATCACATAGACGCATCTTTGTTCATAGTTTGGCATTAGAAAGCCCAGTAAACTCTTACTGGAGGCCAGTGATGAAAAACTATTAGTTCTTGTCTCAGAGAACAGACAGTTAATAGCATATCATACTATTATCGTTATTATTATAATACACTGATCATATAAACAAACACAAACCTGAGCCTGCACAGTGATATTAGTCTGTTTTAAATGATAAAAGCCTCAGACAGCTGCCTCAGGTTCATCTCATGAAGCCCTGTTAAGGAGCTTGTTGTACACTACTGACATCTAGTGGACACTTTGTGTACCTGACAATTCCATGTTTATTATTATGGATGTGGAGCGGCTCGTGCTGCTGTACAATAAATCTATACTTAGGAATGCCAGATAGTTTTTCTGGGCAGTAAAACTGCTTAAGAGACACATGTGCTCATGTAACAAACTAGGGCTTTTGTTACTGAGTTTTATTGAGAAGTTAGACTAAAGATTATGTTCACAAACAGGACAAGTCCTCTTTGGCTCCGTTTCATAAAAAACAAGTGCTGTGCTACTTTTTCTAATTCAGTTTAAACTGGCTGTTCCATTTATTAGGAGGCAAACACATCAGCCAAACAGAAACACACAGCGATCCACGTGAACAAGCCTTCATTCAGTCCACTGGAAGTGCATGTGATTCTTGCAAGTGGAGGCCTTATTTATCACTGGTCATGTGACAAACAAGGAACAAGCTTCTCAGCCTCAGTGTCACAGGTGACATCACTAATTATATTATGTTTGTACACATTTTGGTTTGGAGGTTTTTGAATATTCTGGGGCATGGTGGACAATGTCCTTCAGGATGAATAAAGTTGTATCTTATGGTAATTTAGGTTAAAACAAAAGGTTAGACACTGACTGCAGCTGAAAGTCTGCACTTTTACATCTCCTTCTTTAGAAGACAAGATTTCTAAGCCAGGTACATTTTGATGACGACAGTTCTTTAGGACAAAGGAGTCATCCCTAGAATTTAACCCTTTAACATCCTGATGTCCTGATTTTGATGCCACTTCAGCGAGGTAACACAAATGTTGCTAATGCAGAGACAGGAAAGCGTTTACCCTGCTGCTGTCTGAGGTTTCCTTCCCACTCTTCACACATCTCCTCATACGCCCTCCAGCTGAAATCCCCTGTGGAGTCGAACTTCATGTCCTTGCTGCTTGAGGACACCTCTTTCTCCACATTGTTCTCATCTTCTCTGAGGCCCGGGAACTCTTCTTCTAGCCTTTTGTACAGTTTTCCCTCCTCAAGATGGCCCCCACCTTCCAAATGCTCCTCACTAAATAAGAATCCATCTTCATTCATAGCAACAATGTGGTGGTGTTGTTCCTCCGATCCTTCATTTGTCATGTCTTTGTTTTTGGAGTCTGCATGTACAATTTCAAATTTCTCCTCATCTGTCTGATTTTCATCTCCCTGTTTCACATTGACGATGTCCTCTTCTTCATGTAGACCACCTACACAACATGCTACATTAGCTTCAGACCGGGCGTCCTCTAACACATTTTGAGTCTCATGGTAGTCTGACTGTTTTGCAGAGTAAATGTCAGACCCGCCGAGTGAACGGTCGCCGTCCACGTCATTTTTCATCTCAGACAGATCTCCCCGACTGTCTCGCTCGGTTACAGCTGGGCTGTCAGGACTGCTGCTCCAACTTTCTTCATCATTACTTCCGTCCTGCAAACCCTGTCTGAGGAAGTTCCTCTGCTCGTCCAGCTCAGACTGTTCCTGTTCTGAAACCTCCTGAGTAGAGTCCTCTGCCTTGGCTACAGGTCTGGACTCTTCTTCACCAATCATTAGTTCAATCTCCACCTCCTCCTCATCCTGCTTCTCTCCATCCGACCAAAAAGAGGAGCTGAGGGAGTTTTTGTCATCGTCGCTCCCCTCATCCCACTGAGTGTTGTACATTTTGTACATGATGGCGACTTGCACTCTGGCTGAGGAGTGTGTGGAGGCAGGAGCCTGGAGCACAGAGCTAAGAAGATTAGCTGAAATCCATGAGCCTCAACAGCAGCACAAACGGCTCTGACGGCTGGTGACCAGAGGGATTACGTCATTTTCTTGATTCCACATAACTCGCTCCCACTGGTGGGTTCACTCTATTCCAGGGTATTTTTGGCATTTATTTTATTTTAAATTTATTTCACAGTAAAGTGACAGGAACTTTACACAGGGGGAGTAGTGTAAGAATTCCAGGTTCCTTGATTGTCTGTTTTTGTGTTGTTATATTTGTTTTTTTTGTGTCGCTTGCTGCAAAACGATTTTCAAAAACGGTCTGAAGTAAACTTTATGTGACAGGTGTTAATGTAAGGACTAAAAATACACGTCCATTTTAGTATTTGCAAGTGGTGAATTAACTTTGGTTCACTTGACCAGGATCATCTTTAAAACCCTTTTCTACAAGAGAGCCCAGCCTGATTTTACTAAATTCTAATATACTATAACTAAAATGACTTTACTTGTTTTTCCTGGTCCAGTTCATGTTTGTGAAACAAAATATATTTAATTTTATGACCTGTTTGTTTATTTGCCGTCTCATATCAAGCACGTGGACGCTCCAACTTGCTGCTCTACATAAAGATGATTAAAGAACAAAACCCCTCACAACAGATGATTAGAAGGATTTCTACCAACAGTTACCTGAGTTTTCACTGTAGACCGATTCATCACAGACAAGAGATTGTCCTTTATGTTTCCTGTATATATAAAAAAGAAGTGTTAGAGGCCTTTCCTTAAATATGTTACAGATCCATGTTACTTCCACTTTTCTGTTAAATATTAACTGTGTTCGAGATTTTTCAAAACTGAATTTAAGATATCTGAGCTCCTTTTGGTGACTATACTCGTTTACTGTACAAATCAACAAACAGTACCTGAATAAATCTTCTTTTACACTTAGATACACCAATACACACTGGAACTTTTTATGTTCTGATGCTCTGTCTAATACTTTGTCAGTTTTTATAGCCCACACCTGAGGAGACAGACTGACAAACTAAACCCAACTCTGGAGGAAAGAATGAACAGACCCACAGTCTGTTCTCATGCATGCTGCACGTCTCTGTGGATACGATTGTGATTAAAATTTACCTCAGAACTTTTCTTTTGATGAAACCTCTCCCCTGGGTGTCTGGGGAAGACGTGTAGCTGTCAGTAAGCAGCGGGTGGAGGCTGTGCTCTGGATCCGGCTCCACCTGCAGCCTGCTGGGAGCGCCCGGAGGCAGCTGGTGCTTCGGACCCACCGAGTGTTGAGCATACGAGTCCCAGTGTCTCTGCTGCCGTCCACAGTCTCTGTTCTGACAGGTGGTGAGCACCTGTGTGTCACATTACATATATTGCTAAACCATTATGCTGGACTCCAGTCTCATTTTCACAGCTCAGTAAGTTTCAACAATACAACATTTCAACACAGTCTCAATCTTTCCACAGATGCTTTTGCCCTTGAAAGACAGATGATCATCCTGATTATCCATGTGCGCTCTACTCTGTACATACATGTCTGCTGGATCCCCCTCAGTAGCTTTATTTCCTGTTAAAAGGGGTTTTACATGGGGAGTGTGTTGTGTGCTGTAGACTATAAACCCCCCTGAAAGATTTGCTATATAAATAAATATAACTTGACTAGAATCTTGTTTGAGGAGCTGACACTAAACCCTCAGAGCTATCGCTGATATTTCAGACCATTTACACGTTTTATGACACCGAACACCAGATGCTTTGTGCTGCTGATCTCTGGATGTGGTGTCATGCAGAGCTGCAACTAACAACTCTTTTCATTATTGATTATTCTAATTATTTATTTGACGAATCATTTGGTCAAATAGGGGGGAAAAAAAACCCAAGATGACATCTGCAAATGTCTTGTTCTGTTTATTCAGTGTCATGTTATACGACAAAGAGCAGCTGCAGATTCTGAATCTGAGAAGGAAAATACTGCATCACCAGTACCTGATATCAGCAAGTAGTCAAATGTAAAGGGGAAAAACTGATAAGAAGGGGTATCGGTGCATCCCTAATGATTAACAGATTATCAAAATAGTTGCTGATTAACTTTCTGTCAATCACCTAATCAATTCAGCTCTTGTGCCATGTTGACTAAATTTGACCCATTATCAGAAACAAACAGCATCTGGAGTAACGTGCGGTTAACACTTACATGTCTGTCACTGTCTGCTTTGGCTGCGTTTAAGAAAAATCTTACACCAGAGTCTTTAAAGTTGCTCTGACTAACTGTGAAGAAAAACAAAGAATTTATTAGTTTACATGCAAAATTCATGCTCACAGTTAGTATTAAGCCTAAATAAGACAGAGATTCCACCTTTCTCTTTGGTGTAGGCAGGAGGACTCCGCTGAGATGTATCTGTCGGGACTTTGGTGCAGTTTGTCTGAGTCGGTGACGCCAGCGTTTTCCATTCTCCATGTCGAATCAGTTCATCAAGGTCTGACATGGCACAAAGAATGACAGTAAGTCTAAACATGGAAATCACCAATGCTGGAGTAATTTTTTTCCCCCATGCTTGAGATGCAGTCTTTACAGAACAAAAAAATAAGAGACTATACAGTATATGGGTCCAGATTCATTCTTTAATTCATAATGTAAACTTTTAGGGTCCCCAACAAGCTACAAGGTAACCAGGAACAGAGGGGGATGGAAGTTTCAGAGTCTAACCTTTCTTGAATTCACGCAGCCTGTGTTTCGGTATGTTTCTGTAGCCGAGGATCGCCAGCTGTTCTTGAATCTCCTCCTCTGTGAAATCCAGGCTATCCATGGTATTTTCTGCTTCCAATCAAGGAGGAAGCATAAAGTCTGAAGAAAAATGAAACACCCCAAGAGAAGTAAATACTATATAAAACATATACTGTATAAGAAAGAAAGAAAAACCAAACAAGTTATTTATGAGGATATTTATTTTTGGATTCAGGTTTTTACCTGCCTTTAGTAAACAGGGTATTGTTTTAAAATGTCTTACAAACTTTATCTAAACATCTTGACACCATGTTGGAAGTACACCACGTTAACAGGTTTTGATTTAGTGTGTTTACATCTTCATAAATACACACAACGAATATACAAATACAAAGTCCTCTTGATTTAATTCAACAGCACTATAACACCTTTATAAGAGAAACGCACACAACTGAGCAACTTCGTGAAGGTACAACTTATTGCCGTTTCAGCTTGTTGTACTCTAGATTGACGACTTCAAGTTTGTTAAACTTTAGTTTTGAGCTATTTAACTAGTAATAAAAATGATAAAGTAGGGACACATCAAACTCCTTTCGCTCAAGTAGCAATTTAACGTGCCTACCAAAATATGGACCAACACACGTGTACACAATTATGACAAAGGTTTACTGTTTCTAAATGCAAAAATAAGGCATAATTGTATGGTGAACTTCTTTAGTTTCAGTGTTCAGTGTGACATCATAGTACTTTTTATTCCAAACGTACAATGACTGCTAAGCCAAAATTGTGAATTCATAGCTAACGATTGCAAGTTAGAAGCTGTGGTTTACCAGTAACGTTAGCTTAACACTGCCCAAATGTTTCAAAATTAAACATATTTCTGAAGGGAATTTGGCACTGTATTCTTAAAAGGCTGCGGAAATACAATACACTAGCTAACAGTTAGCAGCCAGGCAGTAAATTAGCTAATCATTATCTAGCTAGTCATTAGCTCATTAGGTGTTTAAAGGGTTCGTTTCTCACCTGCGTGACGACGATCTCGCTGTTACGCTGAGTCCATTGTGCTAAAATAAACGGTTACGTTTGCTCGTGGTAGTAAGTTTTGCTGTATTGTTTACAGGTTCAAACACAGCACCAAGACAACTGACGTTAACGAGCTTTGAAAACGACGCCACCCCCAAGTCCTCGATAACTTCCGGTTTACTTCTTCGCCCGTGTATTTTTTGTGGTTGAAAGCGGGCTACTGCCGCCACCTACCGGACTTCAGTGTTGCAGCACCAGACTGACTAAACGTTTTGAAAAATGCTTCAAGTATTCAGACTTCTTATGTGTGAAATTTCAGTGTGTGATTTTTAAAATAAATGTGCAAAAATCCGAAAAATTGTTTCCATTTCTCATTATGAGTTATTGAGTGTAGAGGAATTAGCAGAAATGACAGTTGTATGCATTTAAAATTAAATCTACAACATAAAGTGTGCAAAAGACTCAAAGACTGAATACATTCTGATGCAAATGTATATTATGTTGTATCACTGCATCATTAACTCACCTTACCTTTTAAATTGTGTTATCATTAATAAATAAAAACTGTATTCACAAAATAAAACCGAGAAATGACTAAACCCATGAGAATAACCTAGGTTCCCAAATCTATTTAAAACCCACAGTTTCCATTTGATTCCCAACACTTAAAGAGCAACATTATATTTTTCAAAAACCATAATAAAGGACCATAACATTTATTTTAAAAAGTACAAGCAAAATCAGGCAGGTTTTGGTGTTCAGTTTGTACTGAAACATACTTCATTTCAAAGTAAAGGTTAAGTCCTCCTCCTCCTCTTCCTGTCAGATTGTGGGGCCTCAGCTTCTTATGAATAATCGGGACGTTCTAACATCCGCCCCTTCCAGCAGGCGGAAGGCTTTCAGTCAGGGAGGAGGCTGACAGGTGGACCATCTGTGAGCCCTGCTAATCTGAGAGAAAGGGACTGTTAGCATCTTACGTGGCACTGGGAAGATCATGGCTCTGTCCGGGATTTGTCGGGAGCTTTTGTTGGTGCTTTTACTGCACATTGTGCTGATTTGCTCTGCTCAGGTGAGAGATGGATGCTTCTTTTTTCTCTCCTCATACCATGAAGAAGAAACACTCAAGGATTCCTGTCGAGACCTTATTGTACTTGATGGCATTTTATTTCTAATCTCTTAGTATAAGATGCTGAGTGTCTGTATGATGCTTCAGAGTGAGTTTATAACTTACCCACATGTCATGTTATCTTTAATTTACTTTGGCATCATATTTTATATCTTTATTGGCGGCTTCAGATTCACTAATGACTCTATTGTACCTTATTGTACTTTTTCACCTATGAAAACTGTGTATTCTCCTATATAAATTTTGAGGCATTTTACTAAACCTACTTTAGCCCATATAATATTTTGAGGTACTTGGATGTCAAATGTACTTTGAATATGTTCTTTGACATAGGCTTTTTCACTGAAGCTGTCACTGATGGATGTTTTTCCTTGGTGGAGCTCCAGACACATAATATAGGACTATTAGTTTATTGGTATTACACATTAGTCTTTTACAAAATCAGTATAGGAGATTAAAGAGCAGTTGATTTAAGGTATGAATAATGTGTTTTTTCAACAATATCTATAAATGCATGTTCTCAAATCCTTCATGGATTTGATGTAAAGACTGGTCATAACTGCAGTGCATTCATCCCAGTGTGCACATGTGGTACCAATAGGCTCCTGACAGCAGCAGTAATCTGAACACATGCAGTTACTTAGGCAGTATAATGAGACTATAATCAGAAACCAAGGATTAGTTTCATGACCTTTCCACTCACATCAGCAAACAACGAGACTCTGTGTGAGCTGCCCTTCACATCACCACCAGCAGCAGCAGCAGCACTGGGTGATATTTTAGGATGAAATTCAGTGGGAAAAACTGAAAGTGATTTTTGTGTTTGTTTTACAGAGAGGCCCGGTCGGTCCCAGAGGCCCTCCGGGGCCCCCAGGAGCAGCCGGTGTGCCCGGAGTGGATGGCATCGATGTAAGTTTTGTGTCTTCTCACTCATTAACATCAGTTTTCAGATGTGGCTCGGATACAGATTAGTTAATTTCTGGGTTAATCGGCTCAGTAAACAGCAGCAGGTTTTCACTGGCTGCGGTAGAAAGAGCCGAACAGTAGTAAACTTCAACAACTATGTGTTACTGTCAGATGAATTAATCTATGGAGCACAGAGCTAAGAACCATATATATATAATCTATATGGTTAATGGGTGAGAAAGAAGCTGCAAGTTTCCCTCTATAATGCAAAATTAAATATTTTAATCTTTCATATTTAATTTGCTTATTTGATTGTTCAGTTATGGTTTGTGTCAGGTGTTTATGTTGGGGACGACTGTGGTTCAGTGGGTAGAGCAGTCATCTCCCAACTGGAGGGTTGGAGGTTTGAATCTCGGTGCCTGTAGTCCACGTGTTGAAGTGTCCTTGGGCAAGACACTGAACCCCCCCATTGTCCCTAATGGTTAGAGCCATCGGTGTGAGTTGGCGCCGCAGATGGCTGCCTCAGTTCTGTACCGGAAACAAATTCTGTGTGTGTAACATACTTGGCCAATAAAGGTGATTATCCTTAAGTTGCTTCAAACTGTCTTCACAGGAATAAAATGCTGTTATGCTGAATAAGTTTATCCTAAACACATTTAAATTTGTTGAGTAGAAAATCAGCTGTGTGCGCTAAACTTATTTAAAGTACAAAATCTGAAAAAACTAAATTTGCGCAAAGGAAACATTAGGCTTTTCCCTTCTGCACTCACTAAAGTAAAGTAAAGGATAGCTATCGCCAAGCACCAAGCAAACTGGACTTAAGTATTTGAAAAGAAACCCACTTGATCTGAACATGTTCTCTACCTCTCTTCAGGGCGACAGAGGAGAAGACTCCACTGTAGACGGTGGACCAGTGAGTTGGCTTTCGATTCCTCCCTTTTCATACTCTGTGTAATGACTGCTGATTTCTGGACTCATTAAAAAGAGGTGACTCTCCTGCTTCCAGGGCCCCGACGGTGATAACGGCAAAGACGGAGCTTCTGGAGCTCCAGGCCTTCCTGGCAAAGAAGTAAGTGGAACAGGATGTTGACATAAGTTCAGGCACAGACAAGGAGCATTTGGTCAAAAGATTCTGTTCAGTTTTGGATTAACCAGCTGCTTCAGTAGACGAGAGTCCAGCAACTTAAACTCTCCAATAAGCAGATGCATTGAAGCTCTGAAGGATCTGGGCTGGAGGACTTCAGATATTCAGATCTGCTGCAGTTTGTTTTGGCCCCCACTGAGCAAAAGTGTGGAGGAAAAAAGAAAAACATCTCTTGAATAAATCAGTCTGGCTATTTAGGGGAGAGTGTGGAGTAGCATCCTGAGAGAAACAGGGGTCTTTTTGTGTGAGATCGAGGGGCATGTGGATGAAATGCCTGAGAGCAGAGAACTGTATGCTGCTCCAAACAGACAGACAGGTTCAGTTTGTGG
Source organism: Monopterus albus (assembly GCF_001952655.1). Classification (NCBI taxonomy): domain Eukaryota; kingdom Metazoa; phylum Chordata; class Actinopteri; order Synbranchiformes; family Synbranchidae; genus Monopterus; species Monopterus albus. Next base: position 57,625 of record NW_018128293.1, read on the forward strand.
ACAGAAAGAGAAAAGGTCACCAAAATGTTTACCAGGTTTGCTCAGACTTTGAGAAACCGCAGAAGAAGCAGAGAGAGGCCAGTTTATATACAGTACCCCCAGAATGCAATGTGGCATGAGAATCTTCTGCTGCCGATGCCTTTTACAGTGTTTGGAGGGTTATTTATGAAGGAGGCAGGTGAAGGGAGGAGCCACAGAAGAGAGGGAAGGTCACGGTCGCTGAACGCAAGCAGAGCAGGTTTGGTAGAAGTTCAAATCAATGCTGTCTTTGTTTTAGACGACTTTCTTCATCTGTTACAAGTTATATCTTACTTTGGTTGGTGTGGCCATTGTTTCCATCAATAATTATGGCATTCTTCTCACAAAATTGAAATAAAAAACAAAAGCAAGATGGTGAACAGTAAAATTATTATCCAGACTATCGGCTGTAAATGTCCATTTGAGTTCAGACTGACCTCCTTCATAACGCTCACAGAAAACCTGCTACTGCAAGACAACAAAACCTACTGAGCTACATCCTGAGAAAAAATGATAATACTGAAATATCATTTATCCTGAATAATTTTCAAACTAATAATGACATCAGATGCCAGCGGTAGGTTTTCATGTTCAAGGAGTCGTATTGTGAGGGTCCGACTATCATGGGTATATTGCTTTTAGGTGGACTGGACAGCGGTTTACACTGTTTGAATGTATTTTAAATATGTTTTTGTTTTTACTGTGACGCGATGTTTAAAGGATTTTATGTCACCTTTGCAGGGACCTGTCGGACCTTCTGGGGACCCTGGCCCTGTGGGGCCAAAAGGACCAAAAGTAAGTTTATCATCTGTACATTTCAGTCAATTAGCCACTTTGTTGACATGTCAGAGCTGCTCCACTGCCAGTTGGACGAACTATGGAGATTAAAACATGTTCACCACGTTTTGTCTGCTTCAGAGAACTGAACTGTATAGTAGCAGCTTTTTACTTGGCACCACTGTGATTTTACTAAAACACTGTACAAGTCTAAAGATTTTTAAACGCTGACATACGCTGATGCCAGATCTCATTTCTTGTTTCAGGGGGACCCGGGGCCTCGGGGGCCTCCTGGGGAGCCTGTAAGTGCAGATAACAAGCTCATTCGATATCTGAGAGAAGTCTTACTGACCTTGGCGGCACTACCTCCACTGTGCCACGGCTGTTTATTAGCATGACTCTGTACAGAAATGTTTGCTGCTTAGTTTTGTTTACATTGTTACCGATAAAACTGCACATACCAGATGTTATTCATCTTAAACTGCTCAGTGAAAACTGTATTAGTCTCTTACTGAAGACCTGCACTGTTACATTCACAGGGATCAGAAATTTTAACCATCTGAGCATTAATTTATTTGTTTCTGACTGCTCTCTTAATCAGGCAAAAGCACAACACTCTGTTTCTAACCTCGTTTAGCATCTTTGTACTCTGTAGTAGAACTACATACTCTTGTCACCAGTTATTTAAAACTATGAAAACGAGGCTTTAGCCAAATGTGACTTGCCTGCAGTTTCTCTTTTGGTGTGTAGTGATTTGTGCTGAGCAGTCGGCCTCACCGTCCACCCATGATTTCTCTCTCACAGGGTGTGGGGCCTGACGGGCTTGATGTGAGTACCTTCAACATTCAAACACCATGGTCTGTGTCTGCGTTTATTAATAGAGCTCAGCTCAGGGCAGCACTAGAGGCTTACCAGTGCCCAAGGCTCCGTGCAGGGCAACAGGATGAGTCCAGTGGAGAATCATAAGCAGCTGTTCCCGTTTCATGAAACCTGAATGTTCATGGGGAAGCGAGAAACATGTCATCTACTACTAATGAAGAAGTTTCAGTTTGGGCTGTGCCTCTAATTACTGTCAAATGCTGAACAGTGTCACCCACCTCTTCTGGTCTGTAAACACACCTGTGCTGTCAGAGTGAACCAGCCACCCCCCCAGTACACTCACAGATGACGTGAGATGGCCTTTATGGCTGTACTTATACACTATCATGGGATGTAAACTAGTCTTACCTTAATGTCTGAACAGAATGTACATATTCAGTGGAAGCTCTGCTGGAACACACTGCTAACGCTCCAGTTTGTTTTTTAACAGGGTATTCCTGGTACAGATGGGCTTCCAGGTGAACTCGGCAAAGCTGGACCCCCTGTGAGCATAATAATCTTTTAAATTTATATAAAGTGGAGGTTGAAACTTATTGGAGTCTTAAATCAGGGGTGGCCAATTCCAGTCCTCGAGGGCCGCTGTCCTGCTTGTTTTCCAACTATCCCTGCCTGACCTGCTGCTGATTACCTGGCTCAGGTGTGTTCAGTCAGTCAGAAGCAGCAGGTCAGGCAGGGATAGTTGGAAAACAAACAGGACAGCGGCTCTCGAGGACTGGAATTGGCCACCCCTGTCTTAAATCAACACTTAAATATCATCAGTACTTTAAACAGCTTTAAAAATGTGAATTGCTGCTGTTGATGCTACATATTAATAAAACTCTTCTTCCTCTCGCAGGGGGCAAGAGGCAGGAGGGGTCAGGATGGTCTTCCTGGTCCTGCTGGGCCACGGGTAAATATCCCAGTCTCTACTGAGGGTCAGTGGGAAGTATTACTGTAATTTCATGTAGCACCAAGTGGGACAGCTATCAGAGAGATGGGGTGACACTGTGGGACATTAGGCGCAATGTAAAGGTCGGGGGATGAATGTTTTTAGGGCAGCCAAACACAGTGCTGCTGTCTATACAGCCAGGTATCATTTACTAATAGAGACTAGTGGGTAATGTTTCTTATGACCTACAAGCGTGTAAAAGGTGATTTTTACTGAAATAATACAAGCTGAAGTTGTTGTTTTCTGTAGGGGCTTCCAGGCGTGTATGAAGGCGAGGACCTGGTAAGTTGGATCCCAAAGAAAATGCATCAACAAAACCACAGACAACATACAGATACACCTGCACGGCAGTAACGTCTGGTTTGTTTGTGTTGTGTTCATCAGCTTTTCCATAGCTTGAGGTACTTTAGAGTTTGAGTGATTTAGATTGTGCTGCTTTAACATAAAGACTTACTGCATAAAAACACATTAGTTTGTGTGTCTGCTCTTTCTGAGTCAGGACTTGCTACCAGTGGAGCCCCCTGGTGGCGAGGCTCCTCCATGACCTCAAATAGGCTGTTTTGTTTTTCAGTGTCCCAACGCCTGCCCCTCTGCCCTGACTGGGCACGCTGGTCTCCCCGGCATGAAAGTAAGTTAACTTCTACGGCCACGGGTGTGTGCGTTGGTGATGCTGACTGATGAACAATCATGATATTATTTCCCTTCCCCTTGTTGTTAAACATCATTTAAGATTAATTTGAGCATTCTGTTTCTGCCTGTAGGGCCACAAAGGAGCTAAGGGTGAATCAGGTGAACCTGGAAGACAAGGGCACAAGGTAACATCAAGCTAAAGTTTTAAACAAATATAAAAAAAAAAACACAAAACAGGACTATTAGATGCCAAATCCTGACATAACTGGGTTACACTCGCTTCCAGGGAGAAGAGGGCGAACAAGGACCGCCAGGAGAAGTCGGAGCACAAGGACCACCAGTAAAATATTTCACCATACTCTCACAGTGCCTTCTCACACTGAGAGGTTCCTCCACGTTGGAGATGGCTCTGCAGAGTCAAACATATTGACATGGGGCATTTCTGTCTCTCTTCCTCTGTCCACTGAGTAATTTTAGGGCCCAGGTGGACCAAGAGGCTTCCCAGGAATAATGGGCTCCAAAGCGGAAAGGGTAAAGCCACAGGGTCACACACGCTGACTGGATTCATATAACCACATAAAAACACCCCTTCTGTTTCAGCTGAAAGGCCACAGGACAACGACACCAAGAGGGTTACTATAAAAGTCTGCTCATAAAAGAATACAACCATACAGTCACAAAATATAGGCTAGCCTTAGAAATCACAAGGATATATGACAAACACACAAAGCATTAACACAACCTATGATTAGGTAACTGTAAAACTCTCAAATGTTCAAATCCTCATTCGTTGTCTTTTGAAAAGGCAGACCCATCCTCACCGTCTGCACTGGAATAAGAACCAAACACGCTGCTTTAGTTTTGCCATGTAAATCTTGAATGTCTCTACTGATGTTTGTCATCTCAAAATGTACCTTCTGATTTAAAATAAGCAGATGGTAAAAATCTTAACTGAATTTAGTTACAGCAATTTTTCATCTCCCAAACAGGGACCTCGTGGAGAACCTGGAGGTGCAGGTCCTCGCGGAGTCCAGGGAGCCCCAGTGAGTGCCTGTCCTGGCATCAGCACTGCAGTTTCCTCTGTTTTTTTAAAACCAAATATTGATGAGACCTGACATTTTCAGGGTGATCCAGGCCGAAGAGGAGCCATAGGTGAGACTGGGCCGAAGGGAGCGCTGGTAAGATCTCACACACAAATCAGACCCCAACCCGTGGACGGATTACTGAGCAGGCCTACGTATTCAACATGTTCTCAGGGTTTTATATTTGGAAACTTAGATTTGGGTCATCAGTCTAAAATTCCCCAGTTCAAGTCAACCAATAGTCACCATAAAAGGCACATATTCATTTAAATGTTAACTCCTGTTTCTGTACATTTTACCTCCCTACAGTACACGGCGGTCTAATGCTGTTTCAGAGACGTCTCTGTACATTGTCCCTTTTATTATTTATATGATTTGTTGACCGTACTGCAAATTAAAATTAAAATTTTTACATTTCATTTTGTTTTACCCCAACTGTCAAATGTAAAGATACTGAATCTAAAATATTTAAAAATATCTGTTAACACTCATTTTGTATTACATGCATTTATTGCTTTTTTTCAAATGATTTATTTACTTTGTGTCATGAATTTAACTTCCTGTTATTAAGCTTTGCGTGTTTGTTTCTTCGCAGGGGGACCAGGGTCCATCTGGAATCAGAGGACCACCAGGACCAAAAGGAGACCCTGTGAGCACGGCCTCATCTTACTAAACCCACAGTTAAATAACCAATCCTGCCTATTCTCGACTTCCTCAGACACCTAATATATCCTACTACACATCTGAACCTGATGTCTTTACCACGTTCCATATTATTTGCTGTTTCTTATCTGACTTTAAGAAGCTTGGCACCATTGTTAGTCTTCAGTCTATATGTTGTTATCAAAGAATATACCAGATTTAAGCAGGTTTTTGTCCAAAAACTCTACACAGATCCTTCGCTACCCTACATTCATTTACTAAAAGTATATGTACTAATGTGTGTAACTAGCCTCATAACATTTTGCCCGTCTCACTGTTCTTTCTCATGTCATCAGGGCCTTCCTGGTCCAGATGGTCGTGATGGAATACCCGGACTGCCAGGATCCAAGGTTTCTTAACATTTCACAGTCTTTTTCTGCACAACACTTTCTGGCTTCCTAAATATTTGAGATGTGTCCTAGTAGTTAGAAAGTCCACATAATAAATCTGTTTACTCCTTAGAGAGGACTCTTGCTCTTTAAATGTGTTCACTGACAGATTACTTCTGTTGTTTTCAGGGTCTTCCAGGGAAAAGTGGGGCTCCAGGTGATGCCGGCCCACAAGGACTTCCTGTGAGTGACCTCCGACTTTAACAGCTTTGATTTGGCCTTTTGTTGGAGCTCAGATGTTGGTGTTTGATGAGAATGTCTTGATGCAGGGTGTGCCAGGTGCTTATGGCCAAAAAGGACATAGTGGTCCCAAGGTACTTCCACAACACCCAGTAACATCACAGAAACACTACTGTACTAGTATTACTAAGTCATTTAAGATAAAAACTCTTACTGTAATGTTGTACTGGTTTTCTCCCTTCCTGTCGTCAGGGTAACACTGGTAATCCAGGAGCTGTAGGACTGATGGGGTCTCCAGGAAAAGAAGTAAGTCTGAAGAGAGTTAAGAGACATGAATCATGGGATAATTCAGCTGTGAAGTGAGAGCCTCAGACTGAGTTCATACAGTTTGGAAAAGTACTGTACATTTTAACTACCTGCAAAATACCAACGTAGTTTTTGGATTTTAAATTGATTTGGGAAATTCTCTCAACTCATAAAACCAACTTTCACTGAAGTACAAGACAAAAACTGAGGCCACATTCATGCATTTTTCTGATGGAGGTGTAATGATGTGTTATTTGTTTCCAGGGCGAACGTGGCGAGCAGGGAGAGGTGGGGCCTGTCGGACCCAGAGGAGGACCAGTGAGTGCCTGACATCAGCTGCATCTGCATTTCACTTGAAGCTGCATGATATACTGGAAGTGCCATATACAGTATTGTCAGCCCTCTTCCCATAATCTGTACTTCCCAGTGTGCCGTCCTGAATGACTGCAGGCTGACCAGACTTGAACGCCATCCATTACTTCCAGTTTTGTGGCGACTAGCCCCATCATAACAGTCACAGCTAGCTCCCTGCCCGTACGACAGACCCGCTGTACAGGCCTTCAAGTGCCGTCTATTAAATTACAAGTGTTGCATTTCTAAACACATGGACACACACTAGCAAAGCAGAATACTCCTTGCAGTTATTTACCATTATCTTGTGTTAGCAGGCTGCATGTTGTACTGTAGGTCGTGTGAAAGTAAGTAAACGGACAAATGAAGGGATTTGTGAGATTCCATAGTTTATCTTTTATAACTAACACTGAAAGTAACTTTATGATTTTCTTTTAACACCAGCTCAGGTCACAGCTTCTATCGTGCATTTTTCAGGCTGTACAACATTACCGCATCATCTCATGTACACATGTACATCAGTGTGTAGGAAAAGATATCGCTAGCCCCAACTAAAAACACGGTGTCACAATTACAAGATAAAAGCAATAAAATTCAATAAACAGATGCTGTAATACAGTTATTTCTAGGGTAACGTTACAGCATAAAATTATTCCATTACTTACTGCATCACAATTGAAAATACAACTTTTAAAACAGATTTTAATGCATTTTGTCAGATTTGATCACATTTTGCAGGAGTTTGGTGCTTAATTTTTACCCAGTACAAGTGAGTCAGAGAGTGTCATACAAGTGTTTATCAGAATAAATTCACAGTCATTGATCAAGTGATCAGAAGTGCACTAAGACGCGGTTCTGGATTTGGAATATTTCTTTTTGTTGCACTTTTCTGTTTTCTACCAAGATTCAACCTTTCTTTCTTTTAGGGTGAACGAGGGGAAAGAGGGCCTGACGGGCCTCCAGGATTACCAGGAGCCAGGGTAAGACCTGACAGAAAATCTCACCCAGGAAGGGTAACGGTACTGTTTAGTTTGGTAGGGAGACGTCTTCATAGATGTATCTTCAACTTAGATGAGTTTTTGCTACATAGTGGACAAAGAACTGAAGCAGAGATGATACTGACTGCAGTTCCCAGTAGAATAGATTTAAACAGTATTCAGTGATTATTCAAATAATCTGTAGCAGAACAAGGGTCACACAGGAAGTGACAGCATGCCTTTACTTGCTCAGAGTGGCGATAAATGGGCTGCATGGGAACCGGTTCTCTCTATCAATAATGGGCGAAACATTGGTCAGAAGTCAAGTTCAAACTGTGCGTCACTTCCCGACCACCTCGTGTCTTCAGTCCACATAATAAGACTCACAGTAATCATGGTGAGCGAGACAAAGATGACGAGGTGATTACAAAAAGAATTATAAGACATAATTAGAAGAGGAAGCGCTCAGCATGAAAGGAAGCCTTAGTTCCAGATGCATTTAAAGCCTTATTGGCAGTACAAAGTTTAATTTGCTCATTTTTGTCACTAGAAATAATTATATAAATAAGTAATGGCTCCAAAAGTTTAACCCTAACCCAGAGGTGACAGATCTTTTTGGTAAATTATGAGTATTATAATACCCTCTGAGAAATTTTGGAGATCTCTGTGGTCAGACAAATAAGCCATCAGGGTTAAAACACTGCGTTGTTGACAGAACTAATCAAACCTGAGAGGAAAACGACGACTGGGGCAAAGAGACAGCTGAATCTTTCTGCTCAGCTCAGGCCTTGACAGTGCTGCTGCAAACCCCAACTAAACTAAAACATCAGTGCCCTGAACCACAAAGCGAGCCATCAGTGTTCATAAATACTATCTCTATCCTGAATGTTCTATTCAACACGAGGACCATTCACCAAGATTAACCTTGTATCTTGTTCGGACATCCATAGCTGGGAAGTGGAGTCATGTTCTGTACTGTTATTAGAGCAGCAGATCTTTATGAGCTTCTGTCCCTGGAGGTAAACCTCTAATCCTCCCATGAGCGGCCATGAATGGCCTCTTGTTACTAAAATCTGAAGGGGATTTGGGGCAGGAAAAGAAGCTGAGAAGCACTGAAAGAGCTCTCTGTTCCCCAAGAATGCCTGAAACCTGTCGGCTCACTGTACGCCACAATCAGTACCTACACGCCCTCAGAAATATCTGGGCAGGGCGGATGGTTGGATGGCTGGGGGGTCGTCAGGGCCTCCCAGCCTCATTGCTCACATGAAGTGAAGTGAAAATGTTTTTATTTCTTCTGTAGATGTGGTCAGGTTACGGTGGGGGAGGTACGTTTTCTGAGCTTCACACAGTCGATCTTGTGTTTTGATTCTGAATGTGTACATGCTGTGTATTTAACTATTTTTTGTGTTTGTGGGGTGTGTTTTAACAGGGAAGCAAAGGGGATAAGGGCCTTCCAGGACTTCCTGGCCCAGCTGGATATCGTGGCCAGACAGGAGACAGGGTATGAAATAACGTGATAATGGGTTAACGTCAAAAATCCATCCAACATCGAAGAGCTTACACAAATCAATACAGTCTAGTTAAACCCTGCACTCTGCTGAATGTGGGTGAAGCTATTGTGTGGTGCAAACCCTCCCCAAGACAGAGGGAAAGTCAAAGCAGCCAATCGTCTGCAACAAAGTACAACTACAAAATGAATCTGAAGACTGATTCCTCACAACAGAGACCAGACTGTCCAACAGCAGCACATTAATTTACCTGCTACAAACACGACACAATGGCATAGATTGTGTATAAAGATGGGCGACGTGGCAGCTCCCAGAAGTGAAGTCACTGTAAGTTGATCGCCCCCTGGTGGCTCATTGCAGTATAGGTCATAAACCCCGCCCCCTCAGTGTTAGCAAATGGGACATGAACTGAAAATTCAAAATACAAATCAAATACATTTTGATTAAGTCATTTCAGGTAGAGATTATCATGCTGATGTGTGTGCAAGTGGTCATTTTATGAGGTTTCTTTTTAACAAGCTATTTGATGATATGAAAACAGGTGTATTTAAGATGATTGACAGCTTTGATTGGGGGTGTGACACCACAGCTCCAGCTCTGGTCGCTAGGGCTGGACACAGATATTTGACTATTCAGGTATACTGTACGTTAGTTGGGTATGTAACTGGCTTTTAATTGTAGTATTTGAATATTAAAGAAATGTCAAAGCATTCTGAGTCTGATGATGAAGAGTAAAGAGAAGACAGTGGAGACAGCTTGGTCCACTAGCTCTTAAAACGTTGGAGCATTTCACCAAATAAACCTACACATTACTCAGATAATCAACAGATATTCTAAAGCTAAACGGTGACTTTCTTACCTGAAAGCTTAATGGAGCAGTGAGGCATCGTCTGTTTTTATAGACAGTGCTGGTTAGTCCAAAGCAACTGAAAGCAAAACAAAACTTTTGAATAATGCAAAACATTACTATATACTATGATTGCAGACAAATAAAAAAATAACAGGTTCATTGTTTATACATATTAATAACTTTAAGCAGATGTTTTTTTTTTTTATCAAATGACAATGTAAAAACAAGTTGACAGTGTGGGGGTCACTCAGAGATCCTGTCGGCTTTACAGGACTTTAGTCTCAGCTCAGTGTTTGATGTCTCGCCACGACTTTACTGTTTTATTTCTGGCCTCAACAGGAAGCAGCTGCTTTCAAAGAATAATCACTAAAATCCCACAGTTCACTACCAGCTCAGCAGCAAACAGCCTCAGGAAAATGTAGAATAAGAACAGATGCTAGAGGATTTGTCTTTTTATATTAAATGCTTCACACTATTAAGATAATTATTCCATTTTTTTCAGGGTGTAGTTGGTCTCAGTGGGCCAAAGGGAGTCCAGGTATGTTTCATACGATTTAATATTACACTTACTATTATGAATAAGTCAGATTAGACTTAGCTAGAGCTGAGCTAGAGCACACTAAGTGCCAACAATCTATCATGTGTTTTTATTTCAGGGACCTCCAGGTGCTGAGGGAACACCGGGAGAACGAGGCGACATGGTGAGTTACTGAAACACCTGCTTTTGACTCTGCTTTCATCCAGACAGCATTATTTACAAAATGAGTAAGAACCCAGGAGGACTGAGTCTACACGTGGTTTTAGACTGGAAAAGTCTGTAGAATATTAATCTTTAGCAACACAGAGATTGATCTTATAAATCAAGAATCCTGGGCAGCGTGGTGGCGCCTCACAGCAAGAAGGTTCCAGGTTCGACCCTAACTCGGGGCCTTTCTGTGTGGAGTCTGCATGTCCTTCCTGTGCCTGTGTGGGTTCTCTCCAGGTGCTCTGGCTTCCTCCCACAGTCCAAAGACACACAGCTTAGGTTGACTGGTGACTCTAAATTGCCTGTAGAAGTGAGTGTGGTTGTTTGTCTACATGTCATGTGACAGACTGGTGACCTGTCCTGTCCAGGGTGGACCCCACCTCTCGCCCAGTGTCAGCTGGGATTGACTCCAGCCCCCTGTGACCATGTTCAGGATAAGTGGTATAGATAGTGGGTGGATGGACAGATTATCACAAATCCTGTCAAATTATTAAAACAGACAAAAGTCTGGCACTGGACAAATGTGTATGAACATACTTTCCTTTCAGTATAAATGGACTCTGCAGCATCTCTGCTTGTTCAGACTTTGGAAGCAACTTTCTGCAGACACACTTATTTGTGAATCTTTTTCCTTCCAGGGTGATGAAGGCGAGCCAGGAGAGAAAGGATCGGTACGTTTGCTAAGCAGATTTATATCACTACAATCCAAATGAACTGTTCTCATAAGGTTGCACTGTACTGTGTCTGTGAAACCTTACAAGATGTACCGACATCTCGTGCATTCAAGCCTAAACTGTTTAGGAAGCATAATCATTGGGGACTACAGGATGGTGAGTTTTCCAGTGAAAAGCTAATGCTGCAGGTTTTGCAGTTAAATACCACATGAGGAATTATTCCAGGTGTTTATTATTCTTGTGGTGTTTTGTTGCTGCTGGAACACTGGAATTTCCCCATTATGGGAACAGTGAAGTCTTACCTTACCTTAACAACAGCATTTTTTATTTATACTTCTGGTCTTTTCACTGACTGACAGCCTCTTATACTCCACCTTTAAGAGCATACACATGTTCATATAAATAAATTCTAGTTTTGCTGCCGTCTTGTGAGTTTCCATATTCAAATTCATATTTCAGGCCAAATAAAGGTCAAAGTAGATGTTTAGATTTGATCCACCAACCATCTCCATCTCTTTGCACCACTTCTGCTGTAATCACCTTAAATCTTAGTGTCTGTCTGCTGCTGTTGCTTACAGAGAGGCCCGCCGGGAGAGACAGGAAGTAAAGGACCTGAAGGTGGCCGAGGACAGACGGGGAAAGAGGGCAAGCCGGGTCAACCAGGGCCTCGCGGCATGCAGGGTGACGTAGGGGTACCAGGTCTGCCGGGAGCACAGGGACCAGCGGTGAGGCTTTTTATCTCCAAGCTGTTGTGCAACAGGTTTCTGGTGAATCAGGGCTGCTTTCTGAACAGGATGTTCCCTGAGTAGGTTATTTTTAAAGAGCACTTCATTTTCAAAAACTGCAAAAAGAAAGAAAATACAGCCACTGTTTAAAATGATCCTTCGCCCACTTTCCTTTCAGGCACAGTTCAGCATGTTTTGGGGGTGGCACAAGTTCTATGGGATTAAATACATGGGGTTTGCTGCGTCAACACCTCAGGGCCTTGTGATGTTTGCTATAGGAACTAATGGCTAAGCACTATCAACAATCTTTGTTTGTACAGGGAAGATCGCCGACAGACACGCACATTAAACAAGTCTGCATGAGGGTAATGCAAGGTAAGTGTTTGTCACCTTCACACACAACCTCAGTTTGTCCTCTGTAGTTTTTATCCTCAGCAACAAGACACAGCCATTTCACCAGTTCGACCATGAAGCTCTCAGTCTGTGTTTTCAGCCACTTGCCAAAGCTCTGATTTGTCACGTGGCCACAGTGGTACTTAGCCTTGCAGACAGATTTTGTTTTTGTATGGGGTGATATCAGACTCCACATTATCAATTAGACATCTTTCTAAAGGCAAAAACAACTAGCCTTAGCCACCGTAACCTCCTGGTCACACTATGGCAGGCTACGGAAAGCTGTGTGTGCAGAACTCCTGAGGATCTTGGCAAAAATCTCAAAGAACAAAGTCTTGCGTCAAGTTTCAGATGTGCGTACTTCAGCACACAGGCCTAAGTGAAACTGAACCCTGCAAGGCTAGACACCACAGGCGTACATGAGATCTTTTTTTTTCCTGCATTATAAGTGAAATATCTTGGGTTTTGTATTTGGCCAAAACCCCCACAGTGTATTGACACTGTCCCTGTGACATGTCGGTTGCTTTTTGAGATTTTGCTCTAGTAACTGATGATTGTTTTGCTGTAACAGCTGCTCTGGACTAAAAATGTAAACCATGTGCTCCTGTGTCACAGAGCAGCTGGCCCAGCTAGCAGGCATCTTTAGCAGGCCTGAGACAGACAACACCGGGCTGCCTGGTCCTCCTGGCCCACCTGGACCTCCTGGTCCCACCGGAGAAAACGGTTTCCCTGGACACCCTGGATCACGAGGACTGCCTGGTCTAAAGGGTCCACCTGGTCTAATGGGTCTCAAAGGACCCAAAGGTGAGATTCAGATTAGCAGTGACTAGAAAGGTTGTTGAACTGAACTCCCCCACTGCCTGGGAAATGAAAGAGGAAGAATGAAAGTGCTCTAAACCTAAAGTAAAACAACTGTGAATGACAAACTAAAACAACAGCACAGGATGTAACAAAACATTTGGGTTTACTGCTCGCTGCTGACGTCACAGAGCCTTGGTGGAGCTGAGGTGGGACAAGCACACGATAATGATGCACATTGATTTGTAAACCACTAACTACAAAAATCTGACCAACCACAGTCTGAAGCATTAACAGCCTCCAGTGAACAATCATTTCTAAATTTACCACCGAGCAACTTTCTGCTTACATTCAGTGTTATGCTGTTTCTGGGTGCATTACCGCCACCTACAGGTCTACCCTAACCCTAACACATAACCTACAGGTGGCAGTAATGCGCATGCATCATGCATGTGTATAAGGTCAAAGAAAGGGGAACCCACATGCAAAAACATTGCTCCACTGTGCTGCTAGTGGTCAGATACTCTGTTAAGTGTTGGTGGCACTGTACATAAAATAATGTGGCTCAAGATGTATTTGCTGCTGGTCTCAGGAAACTGAGAACACCAGAGGGACAAGTGTGGGCTGATACAAACAAGATATAACAGAAAGTTCTGGCACAGCTTCACCCATTGTCAACATTCACAGACAAGAAAAAAGCAAACCTGAGCACCTTTAATGAAAAGACCATTAAAGTTGTTCAAAGGACTGCAGGTGTTGCTGGACTTCAAATATGATAATATGAAAGTTGAAGATCTGTGAGCTGTGAGCATCTGCACATGTTTAACTCTTCTATTTGATGCTGTTGTGACCAACTTCCCCCGAGGGATTGACCAATTTTATGTCAATGTTACTGAAGGAGCAGATGAGGTGTGAACTAATGACAATTACGTTTCCTCTCTGTAGGCGACCAGGGTGATAGAGGGGACCGAGGACCCACAACAAGAGGACCCAAGGGAGAGCCAGGTGCCCCTGGTCTACCAGGTAAAAGGACAAGGATGACTAATTGTCCAAAGGAAATTTTATATTGATTAAAAGTAAAAGTCCCCTTTCCTGGTCTCCATTACAGTGTCATGCAGTACAACTGTGAACCAGCCTCTATAGTATGTGGTGCACAATAAGTGATATATTTCATTTTGTGTTGAATAAAGAGAAGAAGAATCAGACTTTTAGCTAAAGCTAGTACTGGTACCCGAGTTGGACAATAACCATATTCTTCTCTTAAAAACAAAACAATTTTTGTCTGAACTTGTGTATACCAGGAAGAGTCGGATCAAATATGAGATAAAGTAAATAATGAATCCAGCCAGATGCACAGTGGCACCTTTTGGCACCTGACAGTAGAGATACGTTAGTGCAGGGTTAATGTAAGTAACAATAAATGTCAGTATAGAAATGCTAAATTTAAAATATGTCAGAGATCATTTGGTGTCTGCATTACACCGTTTCCCCACCAGAGGGCCAGTTTGTCATATTTTAAATTTACCACGAGTCCAAACTGTTTTGACCAAATATGGTTTTACATTATATTGGTGAAGCTTTACTTGTAGCTAATACTCACTGGACACACAAAGTATTTTACAGTACTGTGTAAAAGTCGGAGGCACTAATATTAAAGTGAGGAAGCATTCAAAGATGCATGAATATTTTTTTATTCATTACTTAACATTATATTAAGCGCTGCAAACAGGACAGACTAAATCATATTTGCCTATAAACCAGCGCCAGTTCTCCTCAGTCCACCTGCACGCTGTTTTCCAGGTATTTCCAGCATCTTGCAGAACTGGCCACAGTCCCCCTGTGGGTTCAGGCTGTCTCTGCATCTTCACATGGTCCCAGACTGACTCCATGATGCTGAGGTCTGGGCTCTGTGGGGGCCAGACCATCTGCTGCAGGACTCCTGGTCCTTCTGGGCTATGAACAGAGTTCTTTATGACTCTGCTGGACATTTGGGTTCAGTGTCAGGCTGCAGATGTTCCATGTTTCATATTCAAGCTTTCCTCAACAGTGAGGTGAAGTGTTCAGCAGAAAAATCCTGAAGGCTTCAGGGATTCTGTGCTTTGCTTGAGGGCAGGTCAGCAGGACAGACGGTGTTCAGGAGAATCTTTACTTGACCTTTTTCCTCCTCTCTCAGGTGGACCGGGGCGATCGGCTTACGGCACAGATGGCCGTGACGGACAGAGGGGACCTCGTGGTGTTCCCGGTATTCCAGGTGTTCCTGGGCTTCCCGGTCCCGCCGGTCTGAACGGTTATTGTGAGCCGTCACAGTGCATCCTGCCAATGGTGGCGTCGCCGGTTTCAGCAAAGGACTCCAGCATGAAGGGCCCCAGTGAGATGTGAAGAGGGGCAGAAGTGAACTGAAGGAAAACAGAGACCAGCGCTCGGTGGAACATCTGCACATTTGGGTTCTATGTTTGTTTGATTACTAGCCCTGAAGCCATCTCTGTGGTTAGAAACTGATATTAAGGTGGACAATGAACAGCAAACACCTCAATTTTTGTCATGTCTGTACTGTCAAACTGAAACGAGCAGTCTGGTTTGTCGTTTGTTTATGTAAATGTGTCAATATGCAAATTATACTGCTGGATAACGTTGATTTTGTTTGTGAGTTTCTCTGTTAAATCCCCACATGTGCTTTTTCCTCTAGATGTCTGATCATTTCTGTGTCATGGCAACTCGTTTTTGTGACTGGACAGTTTTATGACTTCTTATTTATTATATCAAGATTTGACGTGATGCCTTCAAGTTGTACAAAGGAGGAAATAAACACATTTTGATAACTTCTTGCATGTTTTGTATTGACGAGTACAGACAACAAACAGGACTTCACAAGAATCCAAGCTAAAACAGATTTCCTACAGTAAACGTCTTTAAGCTGTCCTCCAGAACTGGCCTGACAATCTAGCTGTGTTAAAGTGCATCAGCTGTGTGCAGCCACGAGGACGTGGTTCAGCCTTGTAATGTCCAGCAGTAATATCTGTGGTTTTACACTGAATTTGTAATTAATTTTCATTCATGTGATCTCAGCAGGTAGCTGAAACACAGAAAAAGCATCTAAAACTGTATACACTGCATTCTACTATGATTCACTGGAGGCTTTACTTTGAACGATGCAGTTTTCGGAACATTTGTCCTGTACAGTAACTAAGTACATTTACTTGTGTCCCATATTTCTATTTCCTGCTATTTCACACTTGGAGTTCACTATATTTCAGAAGCAAATTAACTTTTTACTGTAATACACGTATTTGATATTAGTTGCATTTTTAGGATCTGATTAATTAAACAAAATATAGTATAAATATAAGACTTTACTGATCCCTGGTGGGAAATTCACAAGCTACCAAGCAGTATGTAAAGTACTTCAAATTATAAGGTAGGTATTTTACCAGCTGGAACAAAGCAACGAACACAATAATGGATCAGTAATTATAACCCAGTCATATAGATTAATATGTAAAAGGGTAACAGGGGGGCGGAGCCAATCCCATTTGACACTGGGCGAGAGGCGGGGTCCACCCTGGACATGTCACCAGTCTGTCACAGGGCTGGTAGTGGATAACCACACACACTCCTACCCATCTGTACTTCAGAGGAGTCAGGTACTGCTTCAGGGGTGCAAATGCCGGAGGCTGGCTATATATTTAAAAATGAGCGCAAGGAGAAACTAACAATATAACTACAGAAACAAATTACATTCAGTACCAGTTAAAACGATTCAGCTCACCTTTGGCTTCACTTGTCAAGAAAGCTAACCTCGACCCTTTTCATGTTTCCATTTACTGAATACGATGTGTCATTAAATAACAGGACATCATTCTTTGTTTCGGGTGAACGCTGCTGTGTTTAGGTTCTTAACTGATGGGACACAAAGAACACAGAGGATGTTGCTGGAAACTGGGCAGCGATGGAAAAAGAAATGTGCAAAAATAACCTGCTACCAGCACAGAGTATTTAAAGTACCAAGTATGCGATACTGCCTCATTCAGCGTTTATTTTCTAAACAAAAGTTATCGTGTGCACCGAGATGATGCTTTTCTCCTGTTTGCTGTGGGATAGTTTAACTTTATCATTGTTATTAGTACAAGATGACTTCATACACATTACTAAAATACCGCTGGGTATGGAAAACGTGAGACTTGACTCAAAGAAAAGCGATCAAAAGCAGAAAACCTCTTCGTCTGCTGCAAAAAAACAACAGGGCCACCAGTGAGTTTGTCCCACTGAAAAGGTATTTACCAATTTCGTTTACCACACTTTATTCAGTCCAACACAAATGTGAACTCTGAGCATCTGTTAAATCATAATCCTGTCTCCTGGTCTTTTAATGGAAACCACTCTATTTAAATGTTTTGTTACCATTTTGTCAAGATCTCACATCTGTAAACTGTAAGGTCATTTAGAAAATAGTTTGACACCATCAGCTGATGGCGAGATGTGGCTCAAAGTCCCGGTAAAAAGCTGGCAAGTGCACCCTGAATTAAGAATTGTCCAACTAGTTTCCACAGGTGAGAATAAATTCAACACACTGGTTTTTAGAAAAGGTACAACCATGAGCACAATTCTTAACCAGTAGAAAACATCCACTCACTAGCCCACGTTTGTTTTTCAGTGTATCATTTAATGTACTCTCACAAGTTGGTGAACAGGTACGACTTTGTCACTCACGGTACTAAATCACACATCCATTGATAGTATAAATAGCCAACCTAATATTAATAGTACACATTTTCAAATACATAAAATCATCAAGTATCCAAGTCTTAAGTTACGGACATCAAATAAAAAGGCATACAAAATATCGCAGATGCCGGAAGTCCAGTTTGAAGAAAAAAAAAAAAAATAAAAAAAAAAAAAAATCACATTTTGGACATTGCAGTTAATTAGAAAACAAAAATTCTGATAGAGAGAAAAGAAAAGAGTACGAATTCCTAGACTTTCAACTGACAAGTACTGCAACAATTAAGCATTTTATAATATAAAACTAGTTACTGAAAGGACAGAAGTGCGTGTAAGATGTCCTGCACAAGACAAAGGCAACGGTTTCCGTTTCTTGTTCAGAGTAGAAAAATGGAACACCTTTTTCAAATGCCAGCCTCAACCGCCTTTGCGCCACCTCGATTGTAAGGCATTTACGGATGAACCATCTGATTTGAAGGAAGGCAAACCTCTTTCTGGTCAGTCTACCCTAGCTAGGAACCCTAAAACCGAACGGGGACATAGTTGCTCACATAAAGTAAAATTGTCTGTTTTCTGATTAGAACGTTCTCAGGTAACATCATCGCACGAGTCATTCAAAATCTTTGGGATGTGTCTGCAGAAAACAATCCAATGTCTTACAGTAACAACTCAGCACTACCTTTTTGTTTGGACACACAAAGAAGAAAAACCGTGATTCTTGTTCACACAACTCTTTTTTTTGACACTTAATTTTGAACCTGAAGATGGAAGGGACAGGGGCGTTACTAAACATGGTGGAAGGGACAGGGGCGTTACTAAACATGGTGGAAGGGACAGGGGCGTTACTAAACATGATTTTCCAAATAAAAACCACCAACACAATGATTCTAAGGAAGGCCGGGTTAACAAATCTCTTCTGTACTGCGAGGTCAGCTCAGGGTTTGGCTCTACTGGATGCAGCAGTTATTGCGATGGCCATTGGAGTCTTTGAAGCGCAGGCGCATCTTTGGGCGATATTTCTCCAGGTAGAACAGCTGCTTGCTGTTGAACGCTCCCCGACGCTTCCTGGAAGAAATAACACGAGTTTCGTTTTAAACACCTAAGAGCAGGTCACTTTATACAAGTGAAAGTGAGAATCAACAACACTGAAAGTGTAACATGAACCATGGACCTTTATAAGCACTCTGACATGACACGTAATGTTTCTACTGAGCCCAAATACAGCCACCTAAAAAGCTATTGTTAGGTTATAAACAAGCCATTGTTAGGTTATAAACAAGCTATACCACGGTCCTATGACTTCAGCGCCACCACCATGGCGTTTCCTCTCAACGTGACCTGATCTAGCTAACGATCATGGCCGTGTCAGAACAGTTTGTGTGTGCGAGTTTAAACATAAGGCTGTAAAGGCTCAAGGGCCTCCATGTTCAGTATGATGACAGTTAAAACCCCAGGCGGCCTCTGTAGTCTCATTTAGCCACTTGTTAGCAACTGCCATTTTAAAGACACAAGTGGGGTATTTACTGATGTGTTTGATGTCACAGGGCAAAACCTGAAACTGTGTTGGCCTTGTGTTACCACGAACCTTATTTCAGAGGTCTAATAGAAACCCACAGACTTCAGGGTGAGGGAACCCAGAATGCAAAAATGCTGACTCAGCCCTGACTTTAATAGAACTTTTTTTAAACCCATGTTACAAAAGTACTTTTGTCAGGTATTAATTTGCTGGGAAAAAAAACCCCATGTATGCTTATCAGATCTATAAATAATTTCTCAGTTGTATTTCAGGAAAGTAACTGTACAAAGACACTGTATATAACCGGTGGTGTAAGTACGTAGATTGTTTACTTATAAAAGTACCAACACCACAGGGTAAAATACATGTCCTTTAGTGACCCAAGTTATCCAATAAATGTAGTGAGCACAAAGTTTCTCTGAAATGCAATGAAGTATTACCAGAAAATGAAAATACAGATACCTCAAAACTCTACTTAAGTACTTGTGTCAATGTACTTTCCACCACTGGTAAATACAACCGACATCCTTTGTGATTAAAGATTTAATCCATATTGTTCTCCCTTAATGAAACTTTAAATTAAAAACCAAACTATGCACATCTTCAGCATTATTCTATTAACTCTTTATGAAA
Source organism: Monopterus albus (assembly GCF_001952655.1). Taxonomy (NCBI): domain Eukaryota; kingdom Metazoa; phylum Chordata; class Actinopteri; order Synbranchiformes; family Synbranchidae; genus Monopterus; species Monopterus albus. The sequence continues at coordinate 77,405 of NW_018128293.1, forward strand.
AACATTTCATTTTAGAGCAAACACCTATAAACATTTCAAATAATGATGCATCAAATACTTCAGAACACTCCCACCCATCGTCCTGCTGCATCACTCTGATCTCATCTGATGTCTCAGCTACTTCCAGTTATGACTCATCCCTCGCTGCTTTATGCAGCACAAAATAACCCTGTTTCTGGGAGAAATAGCTCACACAAAGCAGGATGATCTCAACATGAGTGGCCAACCAATACAGTGACAACCAGCTTGAGCCTATCACAGAGCTGCTGCTGTGTATATATGGCAGGTAGGGCTGCATGATTAATCATTTCGGCCGCTATTCAGATCCCTATGTGATCTCAGTCCCGTGTGACAATGTTAACATTGGCAAACCAAGCTTTCCCTTTTCCTCGGTAAGCTGCGTTAACCAGAAAGGGCAGAGACACACCAAGCTGTGAAAGAACAAGCAGCCATGAAGGCCAATCATTGCGCCACATTACGTCTGCTTTGTCTGGGTCAGTTGGGTTGAAAAAGTGACACCTAAACACACCGCACAGATGACAGACATCTGTGTGACAGATAACTCCCCCTACCAGCAGGTGGCAGTGTCTGCATTTGTCATTCAGAAAGAGAAAGGAAAAAGAGCTAGAATGTGGAAGTTTAAGCTATAAACAAAGCAGCTCTCGTTCCACACAGCTGCTTCTAACTGAGAATGTGTCTTATAAGTTGCAAACCACACTACCGTTCTCTGGTCTCCTTGGTCTTTTGGTTGTGGAAGAAGAGAGACTGTTGAAGTGAGAGGAAAAAAAAAAAAAAAAAAAGAGATTCCGCACATAACGGGTGAAATCACTGATACTACAGCGACAGGCTGAAGGGGCTTTCCCCAACCGGTCTCTTCTTGTGCAAAGATTCGGTAAGCTGAATGGTCAGAGTGGCCTCTCTCTCACCACCGAGGCCCAACATCCGAGTCAACATGTTGAATTGGCCGAAAAGCCGCCGACAGGTAACAAAGGTGTAGGACACAATGGGAAGACGAGCCTTGACAGACATTCACTGATGGCGGCCGACTGTTGCCTTGGCGTATCTCTACCCAAACAAGAACGCATGATGTCACGTGACAAGCTGTAGACAGGGAGACTGATTCAAAAACAAATCCAAACTGTTTGACGTGGTGAATGGCATTCAGTGCCCTCCTACAAACGTTGTGCTGCCTGCCCAATACACCCAGTGTCGATTATCCGTAGAGGCAGAGATGTGAGAAATCACCGTGGTTACTGGTTGCAGCTATTGATTAAGGCAGCTTAGTGAGGAAAAGGGAGTGCTTGGTTTGATGAACAAGGGATCTTCCTGTTAACGCAAACACGGCTGAATCACCGACACGCGAGGCTGAGATCACAATGAAAAATAACTGTGTGGTGATGAGGGAAAACACCCTGCTGTATATAAACACCATAGATCCTGTACATTTGAGGTAGTGAACCATCAGAGTACCAAGTTTATTTATCAACTGTCCTGTCCTGTACATGGCCACAAAAACCTAAAAAAGGAAAACAAATTGCAGATATATCTGATGTTTTTAATTCCCTAATATCAATATAGGTATAATCCTTATGACCCCATATTAGCCAAGCTCAACTCAAAGTGATCTGTATATAACAAAAACATGATCTTTAACTCCGTCAGAAGGTTTTTACTGTCGTGTGAACTTACTGTCGAATGAACTGGACAGCATCTTCATATTTCATCCCACATTCTATCAGGGCGAGTGCGACCAGAACAGGAGCTCTGTGGGGGGGGGGGACAGGGAGCACGTCAGTGTAAAGGAACTGCTACAGAAACATCTTATTGGGTGCTGTTGTTATCTATGATCAAAGACTTAGTGATTCAGTTTAAAACAACTTCACCCATGATCGTCATGTTTGTGACTGAGCACAACTAATCTGTAGTCAGAAACTAGAGCTAAATATGTAAGATGACACCAGTAAATTACAAGTGAGCACAGGGGGAGGACATCCAGCTATTTCTGAATCTCACGTCAGCTGAAAAGCAGAAAGGATGGAAACTCAACCTGTTTGACAGGTTGTTTAAACTAAACAAACAGGCAAGGAGCAAAATGTCATATTACCGGTCATTGAAGGCAAAATAAAGTCCACATAACTGGCAGCACATGTTTTTGGTTTATTTCCAAACAAACTGAGTGAAAACCATTGAATAAAACAATGTATAATACCAACAACTATATAAACACATACACAAACACACATCAGACATTGACAACTGTGACGAGGTTTCCAAGAACTGCAAAAGGATTTTTCTAAGAAATGCTTGTCAAAACTTCCTGGAACATAATGGAGGGTTAATCCCAGTTTCTTTAAACTGCCTGTTCCTCCTTCCTCATTCAACCAAGAAGTCGTACTGGTCCACCATATTGAAGTCCCAGCACTCTTATACCTACTCTGCAGAACAAGGGTTGAAGAAGCTGCTGGAGGACACACAAGTGAAGATACAAGGCAGCAACTTTCATGAAGTCTTTTATTGTCCTGTATAAAAGGAAACTGGACTAGGTTTCTAGGTCGAAGATGTTTCACCTTTTATTGTCCTGTGTATTGGAAGTCAGCTGGCAACTGGATGCCTCAGATGAATGATCAGAGGAAACAAAGTCTCATGTCTCTAAGACTACGTTCACACTGCAGGTCTTAATGATCAGATCTTTCGCCAAAATCCGATTTTTTGCGCTGTTGTTCACACTGTCATTTAAATGCAACTGCCATCTGTCCCATGTGTGAACGGTATACGGCCCTGAGGGGACCCGCATGCGCAGAAGAGGGCGTGACGTCAGATGCAGCGTACTGTGTTGGAAAATGGATGCAGCTCGTAATAGCATGTGCGTAGTGATGTACCAGTTAATGTGCAATCGAAATAAAGAAATAATAAGAAGAAGAATATCAAGAAGGAGGAGAGCACAAATATTGCTTATGGCCTCGGCTCCTCCAGCGCAGAATTGTGACATCTGCCACATTTCAATGACATAAAAATCGCATGAAATGCGACATGGCCGTTCAGACTGAAGTTGCATTGCAAAACATCGGATATGTATCCGATTTAGGACCACATATGAAAGTGGCCTGGGCCGGATTTGGGGGAAAAAAAAAATCGGATTTGTGCTGTTTACACTCATAAGGAAATTGGATATGGGTCACATTTGGGCAAAAAGATCAGATTTGAGCCACTTCAGCCTGCGGTGTGAACGTGGCCTAAAGCTCTAGGACTAATAAAGGTTTATCTCTTCTTATCTTAAATGTGATTCTCCGATTCCTCTGTCCTTGCATTCTCTTCTTGCATCTTAAGTGGGCAGGACAGAGATGCAAGGACATATCTGTATTTTCTATGCAAAGCTATTTATAAACAGCACACTGGAAGCGTTTTCATACTATTTCACAACTCTGGGATAAGTGTCTTACTCAAGGACACTGACACATGGACCAGAGAAGCCAGGAATCAAACCGCCAACCCCCTGGTTTAGAGACCTGCTCTACCCCCGAGCCACAGCCACTCCCAAAAGGAAGGAAGAGATGCACGTGAGGGAGCCACTGGTGCAGTTAAGGGCACTGGCATTTACAAGTAACATCTTCAAAAGTCACTTTTTTTTGGTCAGACCAAAAATAAGAAATATTCAATTATTTAAAACTGTGGAAAACAGCAAATGGTCAAATTCTGGAGGCTGAAAACAGAGAATCAACCATTAAATAACTTTAGCGAGCGCTCACCTTCCCAGCCCTGCCACACAGTGCACAGCGATGCAGCAGCCGGGCTCGTCCCTGAACTTTGACTTCAGCAGGTTCAGCCAATCATCCACGATCTGGTTGGGGGGAGGAGCTCCATCATCAAAAGGCCAATCCTAGAGAAGAAGAGGGACAAAGAGGGAAATTACATCATCAGCCCAGTTTCGTGAAACTCAAAACAAAAGGCTGGGGCAGCTGCAAGGAAAGAAAAATGTTGTTGCAGAGGGAGGGACAGTTTCTGTCTGCTGTATCATTATCTGACATGTTTGAAATGCTTCTCATAGTTGCACCTGAGGTTTTAATACATTTTCATGCCGTCAGTGATGGACAAAAAAAAAAAAAAAATACTGGTTTTATGTTGATAAGAAAATTCAGTCGCACAGTGGCGCAGCACTGCCGACTCTCCTCAAAGGTGTTACATAAGATGGATAAAAAAATATAAGCCGCTGATAAGCAAAAGGCCAAAATGTTTCTCAGATGTGACAACTAGCTGCTGCTATCTCTGTCAGATCAATGTAAACTGAGCAAGATTTGGTTTTAGACTGTTGTTAGGACAAAAAGAGATTTAAACAGTATCACCTCAAACTCTGAGCTCAACAGTATGGTTGCATTTAGGTCTGTTATGTTTTTATTATTGAAAGATGTTTTGCATATTACAGTAATAAAACAGCTTAAAGACTCAGAGATGAAACTGACCATACATGTTTGGGAAAGAAAAACCACCACAAACACAGGCTACATTCAGTCTGGTTCGATGGGTCGAGCATCAAGAAGAATTCAGACGTGAACTCACCAAAACTTGAATTCCCTCCTTCACCACCAGGGTGGCATCATAGGTGGCCTCACAGACTCTCACTACGGTGGTGACTCCATATTTCTTCAGCTCCTGTAAAAAAAAAAACAAACAGCATTTGTTAAAAATAAGTAAGACAGTAAATCTACCTCAAACAATGTAAATACACAGGTAATAATACTTTAAAATTCACTCAAATGCCTCAACTCCTGGAGCCTGAATTCAGTTCTGAGCTTTGTTGCATTTAGCTTTTCAGAACATTTATCTCCTTTAATGTTCAACACATTATCCTTGCCCTCATGTTTGTGAACACACCGTGCTAGAAACAAACTACTTCACACTGTAAACTCCCCGTAAATCTGACTGAATACATTTCAACGTCTAACACTGCAGCTCACCTCTATGAACTTGTTCAGGGTGGCGTTGGTGGGATTGTGGGTAATGAGGAACCTCATGTTTTTGTAGGTGATCTCCACAGGGGCCGGTCTGTTCATACGAGCCATTGTGACAAAGTAAAAAAACCAAAAAACAAAACCCAAAAGTCTTGCCCAGAGTAAACACACGAATGTAAACAGTTAAACTCGGTGGGAATGTCAACCACGAATGTCCCACAAGCTTCCAGAAACAAAGATCCTCCGGCGGTCTTCGAGGTTGGCAAGGTGCAAAAAAAAACAAAAGTAACTGTTCATACGAGCCATTGTGACAAAGTAAAAAAACCAAAAAACAAAACCCAAAAGTCTTGCCCAGAGTAAACACACGAATGTAAACAGTTAAACTCGGTGGGAATGTCAACCACGAATGTCCCACAAGCTTCCAGAAACAAAAGATCCTCCGGCGGTCTTCAAGGTTGGCAAGGTGTAAAAAACAAAACAAAAGTAAGGCTGCGACAGGCAAATGGGAAAATTAGGCAAACCTGGCGGCTGAAAAGGGTGGACAACTCGAAAATTAACTCAGAACCCTCTCCTTTGGGATAACACAAAAGAAAAGGAAGAATAAAACAAGGCTGGTTCCACCTGGCCAGGCAGAAGCCGACAAGGGCAGTGTGCAGCAGGTAGAGTTACCCCATCCAGGCCAAGTTGTCGCTGGTTCTGGGAGGTGTCCCGGTCCTGCCAACTTCCCGGGGTCCCTCCTGTGGCTCAAGTGCGTTGGATCGATGGCAAGTTTGGCTGTTCACTCGTCTGCATAGGCGGCGTGCTGAGCCTGGCAGTAGTCCCCACTGCCCTTCAGAAACTCCATAAATGTGTGACCCAGAACACCACAGAACTGCTGCGGGACACAGAGGGGAGGAGGGGAGGGGAACGCTGAGTGCTAGCCATTGGAGTGAAGCGCCATCAGTACGGCGACGGTCACACGACCGTCGAAAATGCTCTTCAATAAACCAACAGGTGACGTCACAGTGGGCTTGTCCACATTTTTATATATACAGTCAGTGGGGAAGACCCATTGAGGTTAGGAGCCTCTTTTATAACAGTGCCCTGACCAAGATGGCAGTGTTTACAAAAACCAGTCAAAGACAGCACAATTACAGAAGTGAAACCAAAGATGAAAGACATTACACCGAAAACAGAGAAGTTAAGAAAATAGTGAAATCACACTTCACTGTGTGGTTAAAAGTGAAAACAGGTGCTGATGTTATGATCCTTAACAGAACACAAGGGTTAAAGGAGCTATTTATCAATAATGCTGAAATCAGTTAGTTTTACCAAACTGAGTAGATTAGGCTACTTTCCTAAGCTGATCCAGGAGCAGGCAACATAAAGGCCTTCTTTCCCATCTCTGTCCGGACATTTGGGACAGACAACAGATATGAGCCACGAGATCTAAAATTAGAACCAGCAGGTGGACTCCGTGAGAGGAATCTACAAAAGGTATGATGGGAGTTTACTTAGTTCGGCTTTATAAATAGACGTACACCAATGAGAGAGCCAGCTCTGAAGTACAAGACATAGAATCCGTATCAAGTGTCTATTTGGAGCATTCATACAGAAGGTCACATAATCCACTTCTGGTGAAAAGTGGCAGCAACAAGTCCAGTGTTTATAACAAAACCTTTTACCTTTAACCAAGGTTTTTTTTTAAATATGCTGTTTAAAGATTAGACACTCATGGAGCCAAATTCCCAAATACTTAAAGCATGTAACAGGCTCAGTTTTCCTCCCGTGAGCTGTCGCACTGTCAACCGTGACAAATGGCTTATTTCTTGAATTATTGGCTTAGTCTGCATTTATTACAAACTTGATCTGGAAAAAAACCGAGATTGTAAGATGTCAAATACTTACTGACGTTCAGGGCATGAAGGACAGAGATTAAATCCTGCCTACCTGTATCGTGCTCAGGCTGCAGTGCTGTAACATCCCAACTGGTCATATGAGAAAGCTGAGCTCACAGAGGCCTTCAGCGGGGCTCTGTTATCATCATCAACATCACCATCATCACCATCATCATCATCCTCCTCCTAACTCTGACTCACTCACAGGCTGGCTGCCATTTACTTCCTCCTGTCTTCTGCCCTTTCAACCTTTCATCACCTGAGAGCACACCATGTTCTTCTTTTTGAGTTTTAATGGCGGCTACAGACCAACGTAAAAGGTGCATGCCGCCACCCAATTTCATGGCTTAATTAACTTATACTTTATTAACACATAATTATAAATATCTAATCAAACCTCCTTACATCTGAAATGGCTCTAAAGGCCTTTAATACTCCATTCTCTTCCATTTCTAACACCCCACCCTTCAATATTTCTTTCTATATTCTAGTTATACACGTTCATCCGTTTATCCACATTTACGATAATCACATTCACCAAAAACCATCGTGCCAATAATATGGGATGTATTGTTTGGTCTGGTATTCAAGTCCAGATCGTGAACGATGTTCGGGCCTTTCGAGGCCTTTAGTAGCTGGGAGGGGGACAATGTGCCTTAAGGCGATAAACACGACGCCTCGTTAAAGCAGAAGGAGGGCAGTATGTGTCGGAAACCGCACAAAAACATCATTTACAGTATTGACTTGTTTCACGTAAAAACGCGTCGATTTAGAGCAGCGGCTAGCGGGCTAGCATTAGCTAGCACCAGCCCGTGCCGCGCACCCGACAGCCGCTGGCTAACCGCGACAAATACTTAGTCAAATCTTTAATTAACACATATAAGCCCAAGGGAAATGCCAGTTTAGTCTAGTTATGTAGCATTTAAATAAGGCATTGAATGTGAAGTGTTAGAGTGACACGAATATCAAACCGGGTTTGTGCCGAGCAGGCCGTGATTTCACCGAAGAAACGTGGTGGCCAGCTGGTAACAATTTACAACACAAGCCGAAGGGATAAAACAAAATGGCAGCCACAGTAAAACGATACTTACTGGGATATGCTTACTCATTGAAGATTGTAGCTTAATCATACAGCCGGTCCCCAGAAAAAGGTACAAAATAGCAAATGGTCCTCCACCATACAGTCAGGTGCTGTATCCGAGCGGAGCCAAAGTCTCCTGGTTTGTTCAGGCGGCAAGCCGGAGGAAGTGTGAGTGTGGCTTCCTGTCGTACCTTTCACAATAAAACGCGCTTATGCAATATATACGGGTGACAAAAGGAAAGCCCCGAATGACGGGAGTGGTCTCCTCCGGGATGGCAGTGTCCCATCACTGTATGGTTTGATGAGGACGAACATAGGATGAATCGTATGCTGTGGCCTTCACAGTCACCAGGTCTCAACCCAGTTGAACAGCTATGGGAGAGTTTGGAGTGACATGTTTGACAGCGTCTCCCCCACCACCATCATCAAAACACCACATGAGGGAACATCTGTTGGTAGAACAGTGTTCATCCCTCCAGAAGAGGTCAGAGACTTGGAGAGTCAATGCCAAGGTGCACTGAAGCTCTTCTGGTGCCACATGGTGACCCAGCACCTCACTGAGGCTCTTTAACGTGACTCCCTGGACCCAAACAAGTGCATGTGGCCCTTCAAGTGAAGTTCAAACAAGTTTACCACCAACACATTCTAGTCTTGACTCCTACTCTAAATCATTTACATGTACTTTTCAGAAATAGTGAGAATAGAAACATTTTATGCCTGTTATGTAAGTTTAATTCTTAGTCGAGATTTTACACATGATTCACAAACAGTATATTATTACACACAGATATTTTTGGTTATTTAATGACTTAAATCTTTTTTTTAAGATGATTATGATTTTTTTCTCTTTGTTCCTGTGAATGACACACCCTCACTTCCATTTTGAAGAGCAACCCATGGAACTCCTGGTTTTTCCTATGAGTTTAATTGTGTCTAGCTTGACAAGGCTCTTGAAACCCCACCCTGAAAATGTGAGGTGTTCTGCCCAGACATCTCCCTGTGTCCATGCTGGCTGCATCTGCTCCTCCTGACACCAAGAGGGCAGGAGACAGCAGAAACCATCCACAGTTTCCCAGTCACAGCTGTAACATGGCACAAAATGTTTATCACTACAGCTAGAGATGACATTCTCCAGAACTTACTGCAATCACTCTGCCTGATGAAAACTATAGTCTGATGGATATTATTGAAAATAACAAATAAACACACTGAGTTGGCAGTTTATTAGGTCCTCGTAGCTCAAACTAAGTCAGTCTAATCCAGCAGTACTAAATAAAGACAGTTATTGGGCTGTGAAAAGTCCTTTGGTAACACTTCCCAGGTCTGTGATTTCCTGTTTTTTATTTCTAACGACTTGCAATAAGTTTCCTGGTACACTTCTAGTAATTAATTCCAGTTAAATACATGCATAACCTCTTTGTTTTAGCCACTTCTAGAGCAGATTAGCTAAACATATGAAAACATGAGAATCCATCCAAAAATGAGCAAACACTTCAAAAATATGAAGGAACAAAGTTTCCAATAATAAATGAACAATATAGTAAATTAATATTTATTTGATTTTAAGTGAAATGCATCTGTACCAAAGTCCATTTAGAAACATTTTACTTACAGCCCCAGACTTGACTAATTCGTTCAGTAGATACACTTTCATTAAATATTTATTAATATTTTAACAGCAGCTCTGATGGTCTAGTGTAAAAGAAATATTTTACAGCCTAAAAATCATAAGACCTGCTTTATTAACAGCTCATTATGAATCTATAAAGCATATAAATTATTTAATGACCAATGATACACATAAGCTTTAGTGTTCATTCTTGATTCTGGAAACAGTGGCTGAGAATACAGTCTCACGAGGGCCTTTTTATAGATGCTTTCGACTGTAACACATGGTTTTCAACAGGAGATGGAGTTTGCCCGGTTGTTACAATATTTTAGATGCTAAATTCCTAATTTTATCAGCACATAAAGGACCTCTGCTCCATGTAAGCTTAAACTGAAAACATGCTGTTTAATATATATAGTAGAAAGCTCCAGAGCAGCTATTAAATGAGTCTGTGGTCAGATTGTACTGTTAACACTTTTTAAAAAATACACCTCAACTTATCTGAAGGGGCATTATTTTTATAAAATCATAGAACCTTGTTAGATCTGAAACTAAACAGGAAAAATAACATTTAGTTTCAGCTGTGCTTTTAAACATTAAAGTTGGGCTCCATGTTTAAGAAACATTTTGCAGACTGCCCAGTGATTTCACTCAGTCAGCAGGTGTTTAGCACAGACACCATCACCAACAGTAGCCATTGTCTGGACCTCACATTCGTCTCCTTTGCTTCCATAGATTTCTGGAAGCACAACCAGAGCTGCCGAACTCTGCAGTTTCACATACAGCCACTCTGAACTGTCCTCTCTGTCAGCCAATCAGCTCATAGCTGCAGTTGTTCACAGTTTACCGGTGGCCGGCCGGTGCCAGTTTCCAGCCGGACTCAGTGGCTGCTGGGGGCAACGAGAATTTTCTAATTCATCACCATTGTACCAATTGTCTATAAAAATTAATGTGCGAGTGATGCTCGCTGGGGGCTATCAAATTTCCAAATCACTGTTCATGAAAGAGTACAGTCAAAGAAATGAATGGCTCAGAAGATTTCAAGGTAACATCTCCACATCTAACTTTTTTATTGGGATTTTGTTCCAGGACAAAACTTTGACTTTAGATATATTTTTCTTGACTTTGCTCATTCAATTGGTTTTATTTAAGTATCTTTCTCAATCTTATTTTTATTCACTGTAATTACAGATGTAAGTCCTCACACTCTTTGATAATTCCTTTCATAATCATTTGCTTACTCAAGAGGGATGTGTTGGATTTTTCCTCTATAATAGTAATAACAGTAATAGCAGTCTAGACTTTACATTATAAAGTGTCCTGAGATGACTTTTTTGTGATTTGGTGCTATACAAATGAAATTGAAGTGAACCTGAGCACCTCTTAGGATTTTCATGATAAACACACTGTGTGTTCTCAGGATGGCCAGAGTGGAGGTAAGGACCAAACAGACCTTGGCAGCAGGAAGGGAGTGAGGGTGACGGGGGGATATGTCACTCTGGTGGACTGGAGCAGCAGAGGAGGAGGTCCTGCCATCACCCACTCAGCCACCAGTGATCCTGTACCTCCACACACCCCCACTGTGATCTCTATCGGCACTCCACCTCCCAGGCCCCCAGAGAAATTGGACGAGCCGCTGGATGAATCTTCTGTTGGGGAGAACTGGACCACAGAGGTGTCGACTGAGACCAGGGCATCCTACTATGAGATAGGCATCCTCAGGCAGACCATGGATGAGCTGAAGACCATCCTGAGGGACAGCCCTCTGCTCAGCATCCAAGGAACATATGTTGGGAAGCCAGGGAGCCCTTATACGTACCTCCATGGGAGCAGCAGCAGCTCCGGTGGAAGGTCTGATGGGAGTCAAAAGGATGGAACACCCCACAGGGTGTCCAGCACCTTCAAACCTCACTTTGATGCTTCCAGAAGGGGGCCCAGGTCCAGAGAGGACACATCTATTCAGCTGCCTTCCAGCATGGATTCATCCAGCACATTCAGGTCTGATGCAAACACAAATAGGCAGCCTGGAGTCGAGGTGCACACATATGCAAGCAGCAGCTCCTGGGGAGAGACTGAAGCTTCTCAAACAGGTTGGTGACACTTTGGTTTAGAGACATAGGTAAAGAAACGGCCTCTCTTACATGGTATAAATCTAACAAATAAGTGGATGTTTGTCACAGCTCATACAACTATTTGTTTTGATTTTTTTTATTTCACCTGGGCATTTCAAATTGTTAATTTGGTTTAGAGATGTCTGTATAAAGCTCTTTTTACTGGTTACTCATTTTTACTTTTGGAGCAATGGCTTATGGACCATTTAAAGCTGTTTGGTAAATACTGATATCATTATTGGGAAGTTAAAACAACAAAAGGCAATATATCATTCAATGGCATTTCTAATAGTTTTTTTTTTAAATATAAGCCCATGACAATGATTTTCATACAACTCATTTGTCTTCTAATTGTGACCATGATACATCCAGAGTGGGACGTAGGTGAAAGTCAACAGTACTCTCTGCTGGACAAGCTCTGCACTGCTTCCAGATTACATCAGGCCTAGTTTGGCATTTCTGTACTGCAGTTTCTTATAGGTTTGGCAGATACAACAGTCTAGTCTGAGTCAATATTGGATTGAAATCAAACAGAGTTGGTTTGGGAGCTGACTTTGGCTTGGCTAAAGTGGTTGAATGGGAACCTAAATATTTGAAATGAATGTATTTTGTGGCATTCATGTGGACAGCAAAGTAACAATTCCATTGTACCGGGAAACATGTTTCCTAACTGTGCATATGACAAATAAACACTGACCTTGAATGCTTGTCAAATGTTTTCAGATACTTCACACTGTTTTCCACAGATAACAGGAACAAGACAGTAGAGATATCTGGGAATCTCAGGTTCATCGCAGCCATGGAGCAGATCAAGCAGCAGATCAACAGAGAGAATATCAACTTTGTCCGCTTTGAGGCCACCGACCTCCATGGGGTGTCCAGGTCCAAGACAGTGCCTGTCCGCTTCTTCCATGTAATTACCTCACACAGGAGTGTAGGATATAAAAATAAGGACCATTTATCAGCTCAGTAATTTCAGAAATATGCTCATTTGTATTGTTTTTAAGATGAGAAGATTGAAACCACCCTCATGTCTTTGTGTTAAGTGCAAAGCTGGCAATTAGCCTAAATTAGCATAAAGATTATATGCAGGCAGTAGTTCTCTCCAAAGTTCAAAAACACACTTATCAGCACCTCTAATCTCACTTTTCGACATATAATTGTATCAATATACAAATAGAACTGTGAAAATGTAAAAATTGCTGGGACTATTTCTCGGCAGACAACCACTGGGAGCCATTACTCTGTGCAGTTTGAAATACTGCATGGATGGAAAAAACATTCCTGAGGAAATAATAACAAGAACTATTCCTTTAAAACAACTATCAATGAACCAAAGAGGATACATGATGATGCAGGTTAGCTGATTCCCCTTCCTTTTAGTTTTTGTGCTGAGCTATGCTAATTGCCTCCCAGCGTTTCCTCTGCACTTAAGACAGACGTGAAACTGATATCAGTCTTCTCATCTACAATTCAGAAAGAAAGCAAATAAATCTCATTTCCCAGAAGTGTTTTTCTGTCTTTTAATATAAAGATCACATCCACAGGAGAAAGCAGTACATGGGGTTCCAATGCCAAGAAGCTACTTGGAGCTGACGCTGAGCCCTAAGAGCAACGAAGTGGACCACGCCAACACCGCCAGCTTCAGCAGTGATGTTCTCCTGATCCCTGACCTTTCGACCTTCAGGGCCCTGCCATGGGCTGAGCAGACAGCGCGTGTCATTTGTGACCCCTGCACAGTGACAGGAAGCCCCCTTCGCACTTCCCCTCGTCTCATCGCCAAGCAGTTGCTCGGCCAGCTCCAAAGCCTGGGATTCTCCCTGCACTCATCCTTCACCTACGAATGCTGCGTCCTCGGAGCCCCAGATAGGATTGGACCGAAGACACTCCTGTTCCCAGCCACCACCCTGCTGAGCAACCATGACCTGCCTTTCCTCCAGCAACTGGTGGACAGCATGTACTGCATGGGAGCAGACATAGACAGCATTGCCTCTGCAAGTGGACCTAGCCAAATGGAGATCAATCTGAGGCCAGAGTTTGGGATTGCAGCTGCAGACAGTGCCTTCACCTTCCGCACCGGTATCAAAGAACTGGCCCGTAAACACAGCTACATCGCTGGCTTCTTCACAGATGACGGCCTGTACAATGCAGGTGTGCTCTCTCACAGCTTGTGGGATACTAACGGGCGACGTGGCCTGTTCCACAGCGGGGAGAAGGTGGGCGAGCTGTCTGAGATTGGCAGGAAATGGCTGGCTGGCCTCCTCACCCACTCTGCTGCTCTGAGCTGCCTGATGTCGCCCGGCCTTGGCTGCCGGAGCCACATGGCAAAGATGATCAAAGACCCTAAACAAATGCTGTACGCCACCTGCGGCTGCAATGACAACAGCACTTCTTTCAACATCAAGTGTCACGGTGGGAGGGAGACACACATTGACAACAAGCTTGGCTCAGCCATGGCCAACCCTTACATCGCACTGGCTGCTACGGTGGCCGCAGGACTGGACGGCATCAGAAGAAACCTGAACAGTGAAAGCGATCTCAGCAAAGCCCCCAGTCAGCAGAGGGAATACGCCATTCCCGTGAAGCTCGAGGACGTTCTGGAGGCACTGGCTGAGGATCACGTCATGCTTGGTGCCCTCGGAGAGCCCTTTGTTCAGTATTTCATCGCCATGAAAAAGTTTGAGATTGAGACCCAAGAACTGGATGATGAGAGAAACAAGTGTCTGGAGTATTTTATCTAGAAATCCTCTTTGTTTCATTACATGTGGAGCACACTTTCTCCTGACACACAAATAAAAGCACGAGAAACAACTGCATTAATAGAAAAGACTTTTATTTTATCTTTTTCCTCTATAATAATAATAGAAAGGTCTGGACCTCACTTTGTAAAGTGTCTTGAGACAATTTTTGTTGTGATTTGGTGCTATACAAAAAATGGAATTGAAGTGAATTGAATAAGATGTTGATGCTTTTATATTATTATTGTTATATTATTGAACAAATTTAATATTATAGATATTGTTCAGAATCATTTCAAAATAAAGGTATAACTATCTTCAAAGTCCAAAGCAGTTTTGTTTGTGTTTTATTTGTTTTGTTTTCAAGAACAATAGTGACACAGTTGTTGCTCTCACTGTTTACAGTAACAGTTTGGAAGTACTACATTAAACCAATGTGACAAAAAACAAACAAAGCAAGTAGCATTCTGCTTGGTCTGTTGTAGCCACTCTTCCAGTTTAGGAGTCACAGCACCACTGGGACCACTTTGGCCTTCACCTTCCACATCCTCTCCAGTTCCTCTTTCAGGCCCTGGTACTCCTCTATGTACTCATAGTTCTTCTTCTGGATGCTGCTGTCACTTGGAACTGCTATGTCCTCCACCACTACCTCCTTCTGTTCCTTGTCTACCACCACAGTGTCTGGTTGGTTGGCCAGTACCTTCTTGTCTGTCTGGATCTGGAAGTCCCACAGGATCATAGCCCTGTTATTGTCCGACCTTGTGAGGAGTCTCCCATCTGAACTTGAGACGGTCTAGCCCAGACCCAGCACAGATGTTTCTGTACACAAAGCCAGACACTTGGATGTGCTGTTCCTGCCTGCGTTTTACATCCTGCCATTCTGTGTTGGATTGTCTCTGAGGCCTCTTTGCACAGTCTGCACCTGTGTCCTGTCTGGTGTGGTAGAGCCCTGCTTCGGTTGACCTGGTACTTAGTGCCTGTTCTTGTGATGCTATGATCACTGTCTGATAGGCCAGCCTTTTCCAGCCTCTGGTAGGATTTCCCAGCATCAGCCATCTCAGCTATCTGTCGGTGGTACATCCCATTCAGGGCCTTATTCTGCCATGGCAGGTCCTCTGGTAGGTCTTCAGCCCCAATCTGTTGCTGTTTCAGACATCCTCTCAGCAGCTCATCTCTGGGTGCCATCTTGCTGATGTTCTCCTGGATGCTCTGGGTTTCATCCAGGACAGTGGCCTTGACACTCACCATACCCCGTCCAGACTCTTGTTCCATTGTACAGTTCCACTGTACAGTCCCATTGAGTTCTTGATGAAGGTCATCAGTATTATGAGGGGTTTCAGGGTCTTCACATCGGCAGCCTCCATGTCCTCCTTTGGCCAGCTCACTATGCCAACAGGGTATCTGATGACTGACAAGGCTTATGTGTTGGATCTTGTTCCTCCCATTGAACTGGCTCTTCAGGACCTGTCTTCTCCTTTGATGGTACTTAGATGTTGTTGTCTCCTCATCGTGGTTCCCATGTGACTGTGGGATACAAGTACATGTACATGTAGGTACATGTAGGTGGTCTGTATATTTGATACGTGGCCCCCTGGTAGTTCTAACCAATTAGTCTTTACCACCTTCTCTCTTCTTACTATCATCTGGTCATACTGCTCAGTGTCCTCACTGAAGATCCGTGTCAGATGGAACAATGAGTCGATGCCCCGTTCGTTCGTGACATACAGCTGATGTCATCCATGTAGAGGAGCTGGCTGATGGTAGCTGATGTACTCAGGTTGGTCTGTCTGGATTCTGAGTCGCTGATGACTGCTCTGTTTATCAGCAACTGGTGTTTTGAACCTCTGGTGTTGTTCCCAATGGCCCTATATAATAAATTAATATGCACTTAAATGATTAATAATAGTCATTATTTAAAGAGTCTAGAGGATGGAGGAGAGACATGAAAAAGTTCAACCTGTTTTCCTTTAAACTACAACACAGTGAGTTGATAATGTTACATTTGTAGTGTAAACCTTTGTATTAAAATGTCTGCTAATGTGATTTTGTTTTAATGTAGTTATTTATTATTTTACTGTTGAGATGTTGGTGCTGTTGCTTTTATAAGGGCGTCTGACACATGCTGTGGAATAAAAAACAAGCGGGTAATTATTTATAACCTATGTTGATCTAGTGTCATTCTGTAGACCAGTATTGAACTGCTAAAATGATTTTTAGACAATTATATCAGAAAATATTTTATACAAAGTATCCAGCTCTTTACTTATTACATAATATACAATATCCTTTAAATTTCATATCCTTAACAACATTTTATGTCAACTAGATACTGTGCAAAACAAATAAGGTCTTAAGTTTTTTTTTATTTGGGGGGTTTTGGGGTCTTATCTTGAATTAATAACATGAAAGAGGGAGGTCTGCAGGGAACTCTGTTCACAGGTTCATGGTAGTCAATTACTGAGTGAATATCTCTGTCATAAAACCTCAAGCAGTGTTTGGAGCTTTAATGAGTTTCAAATATGCCACCTTAGTGTGAGAGGTTAAGCTTTATTCCTATGTCCAGGGGTTAGCATATCGTGGCCTTCATACACTATCATCTGGTCATACTGCTCAGTGTCCTCACTGAAGATCCGTGTCAGATGGACCAGTGAGTCGATGTGCCGTTTGTTCTTGGCATACAGCTGCACTTAAATGATTAATAATAGTCGTTATTTAAAAAGTCTAGAGGATGGAGGAGAGACATGAAAAAGTTCAACCTGTTTACTGCAACACAGTGAGTTGATAATGTTACATTAGTGAGATAGCTACAGCTAATTTACCCACTTTGACAAATCAGTTGTGAAGCCCCAACATCTTAGTACTTGAGTTTGTTAAACAACTTGGTAAAAACAAGTAACACCAAATAAAGTGGTCCTGCTAAAAGGTAACTAGCTTAGCAGAGTAACGGTAAGTAGCAGCTTTATTTAGGTTTTATAGTGAAAATGACAGACTAACAGCCTTTAAGGAGGTGCCCCAGCCACTGCTGTTAAAGAAACTGTTGGGGGGAAAAACATTGATTTTCATGGGCGAACAAATAGCTGTTCCGTTGTCCAGGTAATAGACCTATCCAAATCTAGTTACTTTATAAGGTTATCTCACTAAAACAATCATATAGACCCCAACAGTATCTGAATCTGTGAGTAAACGCCGTATACTTCACTTTGCCCGTCAGTGCTTTGTTGTGGTCGGGCAAGTGGCACAATTGACTTAGGTCCACACAAAAATGCTTACTCTCATTAATGTAATCAATAGTCAATTACCAGTAAAGTAATGTGGGACTTGTGGTCCTATACCCTTTCTCTTCCACCTAGACCCTCTCCACCTGCTGCACTTTTGATTAATGGCCTCAGGGGTTTTCATGTAAATCAGGCAAGTTCGGATTAAATTCATTAACTTTATTGTTTGTGAGGTGGTAATGTGACTTTTCGATGGACTGTTGGTGTGGACAGCCCACAACCCCTTTAAATCTGAAACAGGCTGAAGTCAAAAGACCTGTTCCTGGTTTTCTTCAGTAAGACCATCCTGATAATGCAACCTACTGCTGAGTTCAGGTGCTGAATGGAACATCAGTTCTGTAACTTGGGTCAGTCAAGGATCATAAAATTCAAGAGTATAGGTATTCCTCCCTTTTTAGGGTGTTGTCCACGACCATTGGAGCAGAGAGGATGATTGGAGGATGGACGGACTGAAGGACCAATCTTGGGAGAATTAAGTTTAAACCACAACTGCTCCCCAACAGTTTTGGACCAATCAGATAGTAACATCTTTTCATACATATATTGTATACCGCCAAGTTGAAGTCAGTCTTTTCTGTTTATTCTAAACAGTCAAGATCCATGTGCACATGCTTATTTTGATACGTTAATGCATAATAAATTTCACACTGTGAAATATTTTTATATTAGTCTTTTCGTTTCAGAGTAAGAGAACACGTTCAACAAATTTTGATGACCTCGATGTGATTTGAGAAGAGAGGAGAGAGGAATGAATTGAATTACAATTGGATCGGCATCACCTCAAGACTGGAGATTTCCAGCGGGCCAGCCTGCGCTCCCAGCCTCCTGTCACCCACAGACCGGTCTACTTTGAAAAAGGTAAGCAGACGCCTGTTGATTTTATCCAAAGTTCTGCATATTGGAAAATCTAAATTAAGTGGGTGGGAGAGAGGTAAGGAAGTTTCAGGACAAACACTCTGTAAAATTATTGAAATAATATTTTAT